>NC_134486.1:348952989-349005489 GCF_040206685.1 Ascaphus truei
TGGCTCTCCAGTAAAGCCGGTAGTATACTCTAATGGGTTGAAAATAACAGAGGTTATATGGCATATGCTACCTTATAACCTGCACTACAGCACTGACTGTGTTTGCTCTTACTTTATGTTTCTGGGTGACCCTTTCCTATGCCTTCTTTCGGTCTCTCTCTCTCTTTGTTTCATTCTGTCAACTTCTCCTGCTGGCTTTGTCTTTATTCCTTTTTTCCCTTCCTGTAATAACGCAGTTCCCTACAGGCAGGTACAGTCGGGTGGTCTGCAAGAACCAGGAAAGTAAGTGTTGCCGAGATGCAGATTCAGAGACTTTCCTTGTTGGGTGGTGTAAGATTTCAGACCCTCGAAAGATAGACAGATATAGACGGATTTTGAAATGTGTGAGGCATCTTAATTATTTTCATGTGAATTTTCTATATACTGAAGTTTCACTGTTCAATAAAGTAGTAGTCCACTAGATGGCAGCATTGCATGTTTCTGTGCTCTGAAGAATTAATGCAGTTTTGATTAGCACAGGTACTTTGTCACACTAGAAAGCACAGTTGAAAAGATGAACTCTTAGCATTCTAAACAGGAATGAAAAGGCACAAGTTTTCAGCTGTCTGTTAATGCCATATTTTAAGCATCTACCGCAGTGGGGTTTAACCTTTTTTTGGTTATGGAATCCTATAATTGTATTGTTAAATTCTGAGGAAATCCCAACTCTTTCTAATAACGTATCTGAGATCTGATGCATTGTAAGGAACCCCAGCCGTCTCTAATAGCGCGTCTGAGATCAGATGCATTGTGAAGAACCCCAACCCTCTCCAATAGTGTGTCTGAGATTAGATGCATTGTAAGGAACCCCAACCCTCTCTAATAGTGTGCCTGAGAATTGATGCATTGTAAGGAACCCCAACCGTCTCTAATAGCGTGTCTGAGATCAGATGCATTGTAAAGAACCCCAACCCTCTCCAATAGTGTGTCTGAGATCAGATGCATTGTAAGGAACCCCAACCCTCTCTAATAGTGTGCCTGAGAATTGATGCATTGTAAGGAACCCCAACCCTCTCTTATAGTGTGCCTGAGAATTGATGCATTGTAAGGAACCCCAACCCTCTCTAATGGTGTGCCTGAGAATTGATGCATTGTAAGGAACCCCAACCGTCTCTAATAGCGCGTCTGAGATCAGATGCATTGTAAAGAACCCCAGCCCTCTCCAATAGTGTGTCTGAGATCAGATGAATTGTAAGGAACCCCAACCCTCTCTAATAGTGTGTCTGAGATCAGATGCATTGTAAGGAACCCCAACCCTCTCTAATAGCACGTCTGAGATCATTGTAATTGTAAATTCTCCTATATTTGGTACAATTTACAAATGACTTGCAAATGGCAAAGAACCTTTTAGGGTTGGAATAACCACTATTGAAAATCACTGATCTCCCGACTCATGAGATGCATGAGTCCACGCACATTCTTTTTGCAAGCCATGAACCAGTCACTGCTATTTTCGACAGTGCTTTGTAATTTCTGATTAAAATAAGATCTCACGCTTCACCTGATGGCAGGAATATCCTAAGTGAACTTAAAGTGATTTGTTACCGGCGCTAACCACACCCAATCTGTGATTAAATAGTGCACACAAAAAATAAAATTCAAAATAATTGTGTCAAGGTGATCACTGATCAAATTCTCAACCTTCCAGGAATATGTACAGATTCCTTTCAATAGTAGCTCGTCCGGGATGGGAAGGGAGCGAAGATAGCAGGGATACACCATGAAAAATAAAAAATAAATGCATACAATAGTGCAATAAGGTTTTTTCAATCTGGATAAAGCATGTACGTCTTGGCTCTATAGCAATGCCTACTTACAGCAGGTCAGAAGGTAAAAAGCATTGATCTACACAATAGGTAGAAAGGTGTCAGGATCTTCAGGAACAACAGCCTTGGTTTACAGCATATGATATCAGCACCTCAGCTCAGACGTCAGTGGATGTGGTTGGATCAGAGGCATGCAAAAGAAAGGCAGACCATAGTGTCGATCGTGCATAAAATTTATATATAAAACAACAATAAAGCTTTAAGAATCGTACTCACATGGTGTACATATTCAAAGTTCACATAAGGTTTTACTTGAGGCAAATGGAGTGCCGGCTCAGTGTGGAACAGTTCACCGAGGGTCTTCTCCTTAACTCACAACCGACCGGGTGGGAGATGGCGTCTGACGTCACATCCGCTGTGGGACTCCCTCACACTCCGTATACGCCAAGCACTTTTCTTGACGTCTGAGCTGAGGTGCTGATATCATATGCTGTAAACCAAGGCTGTTGTTCCTGAAGATCCTGACACCTTTCTACCTATTGTGTAGATCAATGCTTTTTACCTTCTGACCTGCTGTAAGTAGGCATTGCTATAGAGCCAAGACGTACATGCTTTATCCAGATTGAAAAAACCTTATTGCACTATTGTATGCATTTATTTTTTATTTTTCATGGTGTATCCCTGCTATCTTCGCTCCCTTCCCATCCCGGACGGCAGGAATATCCTGTCATTTGCACCGAAAAGACTCAAAAGTCAGGAAACAATACTGTAAGTAGTACTCAAGCACCTTGGTTTTTAAATAATCAATTCTTAGAAATGAAAATAATGTACAGTATTCATGACAATAAATGAAGTGTGTGAGGGCTACTTGCTATTACGTGATTTTTCTTAGAGGCCGTTAAATGAGTCCTCCATCTTTAGAACATTGGCATCAATATTACAAGGGTATTCTCCACTTTATTAAACACAACATGTAGTAACAAAGGTGAGGCAGGGAGTAGGTGGTATGATAATTTTTATTGGACCAACAAGTAGTTGAAATGTTACAAGCTTTTGAACCTTTCAGTGTCCTTCATCGAGTATATACAAAAAGCAGGACACAGAGGTTCAAAAGCTTGTAACATTTCAACTACTTATTGGTCCATGAAAATGCATCATACCACCTACTTCCTGTCTCTCCTTTGTTACTACATGGAAGAAAGAGCCAACACCGGCTACCCAGCCTTCTTTGTTCTACCACTATATGTAATTCTTCTTACTTCTTGAGGATAACAAAACATCAGTTGATTGTATAAAGCACGTTAAGATTAAAGGTAATACCTGTACTCATATTTTAGAGTTCTTTATAATTCATGCTTAAAATGCACCTTAATCTAATGCATTAACGTTTATATAACTTTCTATTTAACTATAAACATACAAATATAATGGTACATTTATACACTGTAACACATTTAATAAAATATTCAGTATGTCTCCTATATTTGGTTTTTGGATAGTGAATTAATAACAGGTTCCTTTGACATCAGTGGTTATTCACTTGAAGCTGGATAATTCAGTACAAGGGAAATTGCATGTCTTTTCTAAAATGGAATGAGTGGGTTGAACTACCTGTATCTACCAACTGCCAATGTTAACAGTGATGCATGTCTATTTAAAGATAGCCGAGTGGCAACTATAGTAAACATGTTTACCACTTCTTGTCGTCACTAGGAAGAGAGCCTATATATAAACTCAATGACCTTCTCTCTTACATGTTAACCTACTGTATTTAACTTGTGGTGAAAGGCGTTGAAATACATGCATATATTAGTATGCTTTTGTATACATGCATATATTAGTTGCAGATTCTTGCATATGTAATTCTTCTTTGAATATTATGTTTCAGAACACCTCACCCCACGAGCTGAAAAGGTTAACTCGTGAAATCAGAACATTTTGTTGCAAAATGCCCTGCTGAAAATATGTCAAACTCAAAATATGGCGGAAACGTTCACAAATATTATGAATTATTAAACAATTCAGAAAACTTTTGTCAACCAAACTCAGAGACTTTTGCACATCTCTGCTCCTGCTGAGAGCACTGAGTGGTCCAACACAAATGTACATATGAGAAAACGGTACACTAGAATGAACCTTACCTGTTTACAAGCTATAGCAAAGCTCTTCAGCTGGTGGCCCAAAGGCCAGATCTGACCCCCAACAAGTCTTGATGTGGCCATTGGACTTTCTGTCATTGGTATTTTTTTCATCAAAAATAGAAAAAGAGGCACAAGCATCAACGTTTCTGTCCGCTTTGTGAACCTATGTCAAGAAAGGTCTGCTTCAGTCCTGTGTAATAAAACTAAAAATAGCGCGGTGGCCTGTAAAAGCTGTGCAGGGAGACGCAGAGAGAGGTTCCGCTTCTCTCTGCGCAGGTCTTTCAGACCGGTGTGGCCTGGAAGGATTAACGCAGTTGGAGTCCCATTCAGAAGTAGGGACCCCCGCTGTGTTAATCCTGATGGGAAATTATTCTACTGTGTTTTTGGGCTTGGGGAAGCCACGATTAGGCCGTGGTCAGCCTCCATTAAGCTGCAGTTTCCTTGCACCCAAATCAAATGATACTCCAACTGTACTGTATGTAACTATGTAAATTAACTATGGCATTTGTCTCTGTACAGTATTGTAATACTGTAAGTAGGGACTCCTTTTGTGTTGAATGTAGCAGCGCACTCCTACAGTACTTTGAATGTGCAAATGCTTTAATTTGGTTTAGAATTTACGTACATTTAATGTAAACAGAACTTTTAAACAATACTTTGTTTTGAGGTAGCAAACGATTTGTTTTAAAACTGCAATCCCCTAGAAACCTATAGGAGTAACTTATTTTTTTTTTAGTACCTGGTCTCCCTGAGCATGTCCTGCTTGTTAAATGTTTTTAAAGTGTTAAACGTCATGATTTCCAGAATCTCTAGAGTTTGAGGTTACCACCGTTACTGTCAGGGTCGCCTAGACCTCCTGCCTAGCCATAGCTTCCTTGTCCACTGGGTGTGCTGCTGCCTTCTGTTGGCTCTGGGTTCCTCTGTCTGTCTGTCTTCTTGTTGCTCCTGTCTCTGTCCTTATAGCTTGCTTCCTGTCTGTTGTTTTTGCCTGTGCTTGAAGTCAGATTCCTGATGCACATGCTTCTGATATCCTGATCTGTTTTCTGTACCTGTACCATAGTAATCTGTTAACAGTAAAAGCCCTTGCTGGTAATCTGGCTTGTCCCTGTTTGTTCCTGTTCTCAGTCCCTGCCCCCAGACCTGTCCTTGCTCCCCTGTCCTGTTCCAGTCTCCCCGTTGCTGACCTCTGCTTGTTACCTGACTTCGCTACCTGCCGCCTGCCGCCTGCCTCGGACCTCTGCTTGTTACCTGATGTCGCTACCTGCCGCCTGCCTCGGACCTCTGCTTGTTTCCTGACTGCGCTGTCTGCCGCCTGCCTTGGACCCCTGCTTGTGACCCCTACTACGCTCGTGCTGTTCCGGCCACCGAGATCCTACCCACCACAGGAGTCTCCCGTGACAGAAAGCAAAGGCCACTTCTGGATCTCGCTGGAACAGATTCTTCTTCTGCCTGCACCCTTTCCTGCCTGCTGCAGCAGACCACATCCGCATGGTTGAAGATAAGTACTTTTGTTTCTTTTTTGGAAATCCAAGTTGGGATTTTGAAAGGTTTTTTTTTGTTGCTGCTACTGTAAGTGTTCTGCAAGAATGATTGCATTCATAACAAAAACATTTTTTCTGAGACTAGAATTGTTGCTGCAGAGACTATTGCAGTGCCTGGGTTAACCCTTGCAGTACCTGTTGCCACCTATTTAGACTCTGACTTTTCATTTCCTGGATAAGGCTTGTCTCTGCATCACTGGTTGGACCACTGCTGTTCACAGGGTTCCCATTTCAAAAGACAAGAGTGCTTCTATTATTTTGTTACTGCATACTGTGATTTTTCCTGCAATCTGTAGTTTTTCATATGATTGTTCTAAGGTTTCAGGTTTACCTGCAAGTTCCCCTAAAGTTTGTTTCTCTGCAACATATGATATCCCTACGCCTGATATCAAAGGTTTCAGATTTGACTGCAGGGTACTCTGTCTGATATTCCTATGTCCGATGTCAAAAGTTTCAGATCTAACTACAAGTTTTCTCTGTATTAGTTTCCTGCTGTCTATGATATTTCTATGCCTGATATCTAAAGTTTCAGATTCAACTGCAGGTTTTCTTTGTCTATATGATATCCCTACGCCTGATGCCTAAAGATTTAGATGTAACTGCAGGTTCTCTCTGTCTGTATGATATCCCTACGCCTGATGCCTAAAGATTCAGATGTAACTGCAGGTTCTCTCTGTCTATATGATATCCCTACACCTGATGCCTAAAGATTCAGATATGACTACAGGTTTCTCTGTCTATGTTTTTTCCTTGCATTTATAAATCTCTGTGACTGATGCTAAAGTCTCAAAGGTTCAGCTCTCCTATCTTGTGTCTCTCTGTGTCTAATATTCCTGTTGTTCATTCTAATGCTTCTGTTTTAAAAACACATTTCCTCTTCACTGGTTTCTTGGGAAGTGAGGTTTAATTATGGCTCCCACTCAAACAGTCTTGAGCAGTAAATGTGAACACAGTACCACTGATTCTTCAGAACTTCTCAAAGCAAGGAAGAAGAAGAAAAAGAAGGGAGGCATTACTGTGGAAGTTGCAGAAGGAATTAAGAATGAAAATTTAACCTCAGAGTCTGCATTTGATGAAAGAAATATGCTGCAGCTTAAGGCAACTCACAGACGTATCCCAAGAATAGTGGAAGAAAAGAAAGATGCCCCTACTCAGACGCTTCAAGCTGCACAGAAAGCGATTGATTGTCTTTATGGACATTTAGATAAGGAGCAAGAAGCCAACGCTGCACTACAGAGCTGTCTTTCCTCAGCAATTGCTAAGTGTGTTCTGCAGGAAAAAGAAAAGCACCAGTTGGAGAGTGACCTGGATGTCATGTCAGGTGAGCTGGAGAAGGCATATGCTGAGGTTGCTGAGAATCGGCGCCACGCTTCTAAAAGTAACGAATTCCTGGAAATCTCTATGAAGGAAATTGACAGGCTTAATACAGAGCTTAAAGTCTCCCATGAGGATATTTGCTACTTCAAAAAAGAGATGGAAGTCGATCGGGAGGAGAGATGCTACTTGACAACAGAGATACGTTCTATGAGAGAAATCTTCGAAGGGTTAAATATCAGTTTTGAAACTGTAACCCAAGAATGCAAGAATCTCTATGTCCAAGTCAGTGAAGGAGATAAGAAACTCCATGAATTAGGAGAGCAGAAGAAACAGTTGGCCCAGGAAAAGTTAGACGTGCAGACAGCACTGCAGAATGCAGAGAGTGCTGCAAGAAGAACGTGTCTCCCTGGAGTGGCGCACACAAGCAGAAAATATGCTGCAGATTCAGCTGTGAGAACTGCGTACACATCTGCAGGACACCAAGGAGAAATGGGTGAATGCTGAAGAAAAGCAGCGAGTTCTGCAGGAAGAAAGTTTCCAGACTGCCTACAAAATAAGAATGCTGCAAGATTATTTGAGTACCCAGTGTGTCCCCAAAGAGCAGCATGATGAGCTGAAGGCCACACTGAGCATAACCAGAGCCTCGCTGGAGGAAGAGCTAAAGCTAGCAGCTGAACACACATCTCAGCAGCTCACAGCGCTGCAGGCGCAGATCGCTGAGCTCAAGACACAGCTTGCCAAAAAGGAGGAGAGAGAGAAGGTGTCCATCTGTCAAGTGGCTGGCCTGACACAGCGCTATGAGGTCAAAATGGCCGATACCTGCAAATTATTGGACCACACAGCCCGTGATAAGGTCCGGCTGCAGCTGGAGCTGGACAATGCCCGGGAGGAGTACCGGCAGCTGCAGATCAGAAATGAAGAAGATGAAACATGTTTAAGCTTTACTCTGAGTCAGCTGGGAGATATGGAGTCGCGACTCAACTCCAAAGAAGCCGAACTGACAACTGCATTGAGTGGGAAAAGAAGTGCAGAAGGACAGCTTCAAGAGCTGAAAAATCAAATAGATGGTCTTAATGAGAATTTAGGTGATACCATGAAACGGCAGTCACAAAAAGAGACCACGGAAAGTGAATATGTCCCCTCTGCCGCATGTGAAGAGCCTGATGTATCTGTTCCCGATGCCCCTGCTATGACGTTAGACGGATCCCTGGTGAAGTTCCTTGCTATGCCTAATATTCTTGATGCTGATGCCAACGCTCTTGTGATGAGGATAAATGCACCTCTCACAGATTTCCCATCAGCACTTGATGTACACATTAAGTTGGCCTTCCATCAAGATTTCCCTGAAGAGCCTGGAGGGTTGTCCGGAGTTGTTGCTGATCCCTATGTTCCTGCAAAACATGGAGTGTTGTCCAAAGGCCATCGTGAGTCGGCCTTCCATCAGGGACACCTTGCTAAACCTGGAGGGTTGTCAGCAGGATCTACTGGCTCCTCTGCTCCTGCTGTGAAGACAAGCGCACGTTCTTCCGCTTATCTACGAAAATCTGATACGTCCTCTGCTGAGCCTGTGACCTACTCTGTAAAGTCAAGCTTACTGCTCACAGATTATCTGGCGTTTGGGTTGATGCATCCTGACATTCAACTGTTCCGAGAGAGAATTGAATTCCTCTGTCGGCTTTCTGATGGACTTTTTCTGTCTGTACGTGTGGAGTACTCTCTGCCCGCTGACAAACCACCAGAGGTGGGTCACCTTGAGTCCACTTTTCATCAAGGCCTCCGGGAAGAGCCTGGAGGATCGTCCGGAGAATGCTCTTGAGAGGGGGAGTAATGTCAGGGTTGCCTAGACCTCCTGCCTAGCCATAGCTTCCTTGTCCACTGGGTGTGCTGCTGCCTTCTGTTGGCTCTGGGTTCCTCTGTCTGTCTGTCTTCTTGTTGCTCCTGTCTCTGTCCTTATAGCTTGCTTCCTGTCTGTTGTTTTTGCCTTTGCTTGAAGTCAGATTCCTGATGCACATGCTTCTGATATCCTGATCTGTTTTCTGTACCTGTACCATAGTAATCTGTTCACAGTAAAAGCCCTTGCTGGTAATCTGGCTTGTCCCTGTTTGTTCCTGTTCTCAGTCCCTGCCCCCAGACCTGTCCTTGCTCCCCTGTCCTGTTCCAGTCTCCCCATTGCTGACCTCTGCTTGTTACCTGACTTCGCTACCTGCCGCCTGCCTCGGACCTCTGCTTATTACCTGACGTCGCTACCTGCCTTCTGCCTCAGACCTCTGCTTGTTTCCTGACTGCGCTGTCTGCCGCTTGCCTTGGACCCCTGCTTGTGACCCCTACTACGCTCGTGCTGTTCCGGCCACCAAGATCCTACCCGCCATAGGAGTCTCCCGTGACAGTTACCTTTGACGCTTTCAACGTTTATGTCTCGAATGGCGGAACAGATTTAAAAAATGGAAAGTGTTGGAAAAAGCAAGGAAAGATCTCTTAAAGTAAGTAAAAATGCAACAGCAAAAACCCAGCAATCATCGCAGACTGCTGCTTTAAATGATGTTTTTGACTATTCTTTCCATAGATACTTTATGATAATTCTCATGGGTGGTTCCTCCTAGACTTACAAAAGCCCATAATTTAGTCCTAATATGTAGATACTATAATGTCCCTACATAAGTTGTTTGGGACAAGGGGTGGTTGCTACGTGGTATAACTTTATAGCTTTACAACTTTGAAAAAAACAAATATTGCACATAAACCAGGGAAATACAAGAAGGAAACAAAGGAGAAAGCGACTCTTATATTTTGTATTACTTTATCCTTCTAACCATGGATCCCAAGTCCTGTAGAAACTTTTAGTAGTATGTTTTAGGAATGCGGTGAGTTTCACCATTAGCATAACCTCGTTTATTCTACGTTCAACTATAGTTCTGGTTGGGGGTTGAAGGTTTTTCCAGGCTGCCGCAATTGCGCATCTAGCAGCAGTTAAAATATGGGATATCAGACGTTTTGTGGGATAGTTAACATCTTCACTGGTTTCGCCAGTAAATATATTAGAGGATCAAGAATTATTTTAATCTCTATCAATTCCTCAATGATAGTTTGGATTGAAGACCAATATTTTTGAATAACCGGAAAATTTCACCATATATGTACCATATATCCGATATGCCCAAATCCTCTCCAACAGAGATCTGAAACGTTGGGGAAAATTAGTTTTAATCTCTTTGGAGTGAGATACCATTGGAAGATAATCTTGAATACATTTTCTTTGTCGTGGTTCAAATGGAAGACTTAGAGGCATTGTCCCATACAGTATATCTTCCCGATCCTCTCTATCTATATCTAAGTTGAACTAATTGGCCCACTTTACTATATAGCTATGTTCAGGTGTATTTCCTGCAGATTCTAACTCAAAGTATATCTTTGTTATTAGTCCCTTCTGGTACAGAATATCCCCTTTTTACAAAGAAGTTTAAAATTAGTTAGCTCTGGGTATTCAAGCTTCCTTGATATATTTTGAAGATAGTGCCTAATTTGTAAATATTTAAATAGATTCAGGTCTGGTGCATTGTATTTCACCCAAAGGTCTTGGAATTTCAATAACTTCCCTTTTTAGAGGATATCACCTATTATTTTAATAAATATATATTTTTTTTCAATAGTTTACACATAAAACACTTAGGGCCATGTTAACTTAGAAGTGCTACTGCAGGAGTTACTACGGCTATAGTGCACAAACAAATTCCTTACATGCACCAGTCGGCCATACTGCATGCGATGCGACCAGCAGCGCAATGGCGCAGCAGGATTTGGAGGGCACAAATCACTCAGCGACAGTCACGCAAACCTATTTCCAGGTCTGTTGCGCGCACAGTCGCATGCACTATGGCCGCAGCTTGGGCCGCACAGTATTATAATGGGATGTATCAACATTTGCACATATAACTGGGGCACGTATTTTTGCATTATATTAATTAACCAGGTCTGAGGTGACATTAACATTAACCTCTGTTCCTGGGAGATGTGCGCCAAATGACTGACACAAATTGACGGGCAATCTACAAGAATGATATCCACTCCCATCTCGGCAGAGGCTTCATCCTTTTATAAGACTAAGGGCCCTATTCTATAAATTTGGATAGGATTTTGAGCAGTTCCTGAACGATTTAGCAAGGTTGCTCTTCAGAAAGCTCAGATGATCTGCCAAACTCGTTCGTGAAGTGCATCTCCTCCGAGCTGTACCTGAGCGGGAGCTGAAAAAAAGCTCCAACTTGGGGTTTTGATAAAATGACCCTGATAAAATACTTCCAAAGAGATCATCGAGGCACTCAGCTAGCAACCTCCTAGCCAAGGGTGGCGAGATGGGATTTACGAGTAGGACTTACGAGTAGGATTTAGATTTATTTTTTATTTTTATTGCATCGGATTGAAGCCGAGAGTCTCCTGAGCTGATACACATTAATACCACCTCCGGAGACCCCTGGCTTCCATCCTATGTAATAGAAATACATTTACAGGCAGCTTCATTACTTTAGCAGCTAACCGCTAAGGAAATGAAGGGGTTAAACTCCAGTGTCCGGTTTATTGGGGGTAGTGGGGGTGGGTTAAGGTGGTATTTGGCCCATGGTGGGTGTTTATGCCTACCTGGAGGGTAGCGGGAGGAGTTAACCCCATCAGTACCTTAGCGTTTACTACCTCTAAAGTAATTAAGGGGTTAACCGCTCCCGCTACCCACCCGGTAGGCATAAACACCCAGAACAGGCCAAATACCACCTTCACCCACCCCCGCTATCCCCAATAAATATTATAATCCAATACTAGCCAATACACCCATTGATTGCCAGTGTGGTTATCTATGCCTATAGAGTGGGGGGAGTAAACCCCATGATGTTCGGTGCTCTGAGAAGTGTGTGTGACTGGATATGGGTCAAGTAGTACCCTCGGATGCTATAATGAGTAGAAATGAACAAGCGATCCCACTGCAATAAACATATAAAGCATTCATGCGTATAAATGAGGCAACAATAATGCAGACTTGAAATACCTAGGGGGGGGGCGTTGTGCAGGGGCTGGTAAGGAGACTGGATGAGAAGCCTTTTGAAAACTCCCCTCCTGTACTCACGGATAAACCAACCGGTGCCTGCTGCCCTTTGCCCGCCTGGTGTCTTCACTGCTCCCTCGGTTGAACTCCCGGTGTTTGCTCCACATGTGCGGCGCTTCGGAATGACGTCATCGCCATCGCCAACCTGGTTGCTCCGGGAAGATTTCCAACGACGTGTCACGTATCCCAGCTATCCCCGCGACTGCAAGGGGAGGAGGTATGGTGACGTGTGTCCCGTAGTGCAGGGGATCCTTGGCGTGCCCCAGCCGTAGACGTAGAATAGCAAAATAGAAGAAATGTTGGCAGTCACTGCGCAAATAGGAACTCGGCCATAGATGAAAATAAAATCAATATTTATTCAAACGTGGTGCTGGACATCACAAAGATTCACATCCTCTGACGCAAACGAAACTCTGACGGAACGAAACGCGTCAGAGGATGTGAATCTTTGTGATGTCCAGCACCACGTTTGAATAAATATTGATTTTATTTTCATCTATGGCCGAGTTCCTATTTGCGCAGTGACCGCCAACATTTCTTCTATTTTGGTTATCTATGCCCTCAATGGGAGCAAAGATAACCCGAATGACAATTAATGGGCACCTCCTCTACCCCCAACAACCCTACCCCCAACACATACTGTACAGTAATGGGCAACATTACTATTATCCAGATCTGGATAATAGCTCATTTGCCCATTAAAAATTAAACATTATCCAGCCAGCATAAAGTAAATTAAAGTTGGACTTACCCCTGCCAGGATGAAGGGCATCCTCGTCTTCATCCTGGATCTAGATCTGGATAATAGTAATTTTGCCCACTATTTTACTGTATGGTTTGGGCAGGGTGGGGGTGGGATAGATGAGGTAGGTAGTAGGGTTGTTGTATTTTAATGTTTCTTAGTTGTAGAGGAATTGGGTGAAGAGGGTAGTTGCCCCAGGGTGGGTGGTTAGGCCTACCGGGTGGGTAGCGGGATTGGTTAACCCCTTCATTACCATAGCGGCTACCACCGCTATGGTAGTGAAAGGGTTAACTCCTCCCGCAACCTTCCCGTCGGCCCTAACCACCCACCCTGGGGCAACTACCCCCTTCACACACAAGAAACCAAGTACTCGGGTTTAACCCCTTCATTGCATTAGCGGCTAGCCGCTAAGGTAATTAAGCTGTTTTTTATTTACATTTTAATAACAGGGTACTGTTGCAAGTTGTCTCTGGAGCAGAACCGCATTTGATGCCCTGGTACGGGATGCCGGTATCCCAGCAGCCATGTTTAAATCTACAGCGTCACGTGAACAGGACATTTAAATGCACAGTTGATACCGGCACCCCATACCGGGGTCCTGTATCTCAGGAAGCTGGGGTCCCCGGACCTGAAATTAATGCGGTTCAGCTTCGGAGACCTCCTGCTACAGCACACTGATATTAAAATTTTAATACAGTGCGATCGCCTGTGAGAGCTCTGCAGGGAGATTCGGCTCTATATGCAGCTCTCTCTATGCAGCTCTTACAGACTGCGGCTAGATCACACGGGAGAGAACTGAGAATGAGGCTGAGATACCATCGCTGCTGTTCCGTATGATATTGGCATTTTCCTATCTCGCGGTTTGTGACTTGTGGAACCGGTTTCAGATCCTTTCTGAACACCGTGATAATACAAATATCAAACCGTTCGATGGGAATATGCCAAATCGTTCGAGATGTCAGCAAAGTTATCAAAGCTACTAGAATAGGCCCCTAAACCTTACTTGATATTGTGGCTACCTTCAATGACATGCTTTTAATGACACCTTTTAAAAATCAACCAGCTTATTCCAGTCTATTCCGTTAAAAATATATGAAAACAAGTGTTGATTTTTTTTTTCTGTCAAGCATTTACCCACGGTTGCATAATGTCTGCATGTATTGAACTCTGAGGCTAAAAGCTGTAATAGTTATATATGTATTCCTTAATCAGTCAGCAAAATAACTGGTCATCATGTTGACTGTCAGCCTCAGAGAGCAATCACCATGTTCATCATCTAGCAACAGGGCAAACTACAACAAAAAAAAACAAATTCTGTCTTTAGTGTCTGGTTTATACTCATGAGTCATGAGCTTATCTGTGCCCTCATATGCAGTGTATTATAAATGCTAAAAAAGTACTTTTAAAAATAGTAAAATAAACGTACATGTCATAACCAATATTATTTATTCCTAAGAGTTCATGAGAAAAAATAATCAAGCATGCTTTTCACATGTACACATAAGTCTGCTCACTTGGAGGTGTTAGTGTAAATACAGTAAAGCATACTGTAGATAATGTTAATGGTCCATTACACTTCTTGAAAGTATTGTTTTGCTTGTTCTCTTATTCATATGTATGCTTTATTCTGAGCATTGTATTCAAACTGATGGTACCTAACTACCAAATGACCTCGCAGTAATCGGATATAGTGTGCACTACATATATATATTTCAAACAAAAATAGAAAGCGCGGGCTCTACAGCATAAATCTATAAAAAAAAGGTTTAATGGTGAACACTGTAAAAATGCAACTCACAAGGGTCGCTAGGACATGCGCATGAGAATAACTGCATCAAGGGCCAGGTGTAGATGCTGAAGCCACGGTCGCGGGCTGTGACCAGACCAGACCCTCATGGATCTGCCTATGATGTATTTCCGCCTCTGGGTGCGCGTTGATACAAGCGCCGAATCAATCTTCCCCCAGAATTAGTGTTGAGGACTCCTCATTTCCACCACTCCTGGCTCAATGCAATACCGGCTCCCTGTAATGCAGACCTCAAGCAAAAATACACCCTGCTCGTTTCATCACATGAGTGTAATGCAACTTCATCAGGGATAGGTTTGCACAGACACAAATAGCCCTTTTATAAATCAAGCTGATAAGGGAGGTGGTATAGTTATTCAGGATAGGGTGGCCTATGTACAGGAAGCATATAGACTTCTTCATGACATTTCATCATATACGGCCCTTAGTCATGATCCTACTCATGATTTTCAGATTCTCTATAGAAAACACCTTTTAGAGGCTAGAGATCTAGACATTATTACTAAATCTGAGTATAAGTTCCTGTACATAGAACACCCTATGATACCTATATTTTACCACCTCCATAAGGTGGACAAAAGTCTCATCGATCCGCCGGGGAGGCCCATTGTGTCTGGGGTGGAATCAATGACGTCCAGCGTGTCCCAATATGTAGATCATTTTCTGTAACCTTATGTCATCAACCTCAGATCATATCTGAGGGACACACTGCACTTCATCGGCTCCACCTCCGACATTCAGTGGAAGAGTTCCTATTTGTGGTCTACCTGTGATGTCTCTTCACTTTATACGTGTATTGAGCATCACATGTCTTAATTGAACTCCTAATACAGTTAGGTATTTTTTAGAGCAAGACACATTTCTGCACTTCGCACAAAGAGAGTTCCTCCTCTCTAGTATATTATTTATTTTACAGCATAATTATTTTTTATTTGAAAATTATTTTTATTTGGAGATCTGTGGAATGGCCATGGACACCAGGTTCTCCCCCAGGTATGCTAACCTATACATGGCGATGTGGAAGGACCTTCATGGTTGGGCCAGTGCTGTGCTGGGGGCTGGCTGGTGTTCTATGGCAGTTTCATCGATGATATTATTTTAATATGGGATGGTGAGGAGGAGGATCTGTCCGAGATTCTATCCACATTTGATAATAATGGAATTTAAGTTCATAATTGTCATAGATCCTGTGAAAATTGTTTTTCTCGATCTTGAATTATTTACCTGTTTAGGTTATCCTAAAATCTATACTAAAACACACTTTAAAGATGTTGCGGTAAACAGTTTTTTTTACACGCTTTTAATCACCATTGGAAATGGTTGGAAAATATCCTGAGTCAATTCTTCAGGATCAAGAGGAAGATTATGTTAAACAGGGATTTTCTCTAGCTGACAAGTTTATGGATAAAGGGTACTGTAAGGACCAGGTCTAAAGGGTATTTGTAGAGGTTAGCTCTCTGGATAAGGGTAGTTTATTGACTCAGTCCAAGATTAAACACATCAATACCTACATGCACTCATCTGGTAGGGTTGCATCTGAGATTTCTTGTGTGACCACCAACCAGCTGGGTTCTGTTCAGGACAATTATCCCTGCTTTATCACTAGGTACAACCAGGCAGCTTCATCTATTAGAGGTGTTCTGAAGAAACACTGGAGTATCCTTCTGAATGATCCAGTGTTGGGTCTCTATGGCACCTGTCACCTATAGATGAGCCAAAAATATTAAGAACATGTTGGCACCGAGTAGGTTGAGGACCGTAAAGATCATGGATGAATCTAATGAAGGGAATCTTCTTCATAGTAATTCTATCAGCGGCAGGGGATGTCATCCATGGAAATGAGGCACACTTCTAGACATTTTTCACTCAGACACAATAGGGACCCAGCCTCATTAACCATCATGGGGATTGAACACATCTCCCCCTCTATGTTGGGTGGCGATAGGTTCAAAAGACTATGCCTTAGGGCAAAGGTGCGCAAACGGGTGATTTGTCTGGGGGGGTGCAGGCGGTTGCAGAGGCCCTGCGCTCTTCCCCATGCATTTAAATTAAATGCCAGGGGATCGCGTGAGGCCTCTGCAATGCTATACTGACCGAGGTTCAGGCGCTCTGTGACGCGTTGACATGGCAATGCGATGTCAAAAGACACAGCGGGGTAATGTGACGTGATGTCACATGCGTCAAATGACGTTGCGGGTCACGTGACGTGTCGTCACATGACCCCACAGTGTCATTTGACGCAGGTCTAAGGTAGTGAGGGGGGGGCGCGAGCATCCAGGCAGGGAAGACAGGGGGCACAGCAGCAAAAGTTTGTGCTCCCCTGCCTTAGGGTAACCTCTTGGATATTGACGTTGGGTACTCTTTCTCTTGGGGAATTAAATGAGTGTTTAGACACCAGCACGCTCATTTAAACTATTTATTGTTCCTGTATTCTCCGCCAGTCCATTTGTCCTTATACTTGCTTTCTACCAGCTTTAATCATCATTGTTGGTTATACCATTATGCCCATAGCAGTTTGTTCCTGTTATCTTTGGATTTCCTAATAAGTTTTAGAGTATATTTTTAGAGTATATTTTCACAACACATTACTCGTTCATTTTTATTTATCATTCATTATTTATCATTCGTCATACATTTTTTCATTCACATACACAATATATTCACACATATCACTCCCCTATATTTATATTAAATATGATTTGAGGGTTTATATATACACACTTAATTCACATTCATGTAGTTACTGTTTACACATAATATAATTTAATATTACTTTTGGATACAAAAATGGTAATATTTGCTATTGTGTGTGTATTCACCATTTAGAATATGGAATCCATATATCTCTCCCATATGTTATTTAAATATCCACCATTTCTTTGTCTCCTCCCTGGACGAATAATTTTCTTTTTTTTTTTTTTTTTTTTTAGAAATGTTCTTGTTATTTTTTTGTCATTCTTATACAATGTATTGTTCTTATTATTTTCATATGTTATGCATTATTTATTTTATCAATTTATTTCACATGCTTTGTGTATTTTGCATTGACTGTGTTATATTAGCTTTTTCTATTAATATGTATGTAACCAGGTCACCTGATGGCTGCTATTCTGCCCTTGGGCTGGCAGTAAACCCTGGTACAATCAGGTTGCCAGTAGTTGGTATGGGCTTTTCCCCCTTTCTTTTGGTTCTGCACTTGAGTGACCGCAGGGGGTGGTACATCCTGTTGTAGTTGGGACAACGGGGTGCCCGACTCCTGGCTGTACTTAAGGGCAGGACCACCCTAAAGTTAGCAGTGCCTTCCCCCACTTGAGGAAGGCAGGTCACACAATTGGGAGCCTGAGATTGGGGCCTTCCCATGTGCTTTTCTCTCCGGGGTAGAGTGAGTGTGGACCATACCTGTGCCTCTGCTAGGGAGGTGGGGAAGAACTAGGACAGCTGCAAGTGCCCTTGGCCTGTAGTGGCGGTCCAGGGACCATCCTCCGGTGAATCCTGAGAGACGGTATTGGGCAGATTCTGCCTTGTTTCAGTTACTACAGTGTATAGTAATACACCCGTTACTGTTTGCAATATACCTCCTGCCTGCTGCGTGACCTTACTGGGGGGAGAGGTAATAAGTTCTACCGTGGTAGATTACCTTCAGTTCCTGGAGTCTATGGCAGATGGAGGCGCTGCACTGCTAAAGAGATATGTGGGGTATGAACCCCAGAAGCCTGGTTCTATGTCCCCACTACCATCGGCGGACGATTCAGCCCTCCTGTTGCCAGCAGGTATACACCATACACCGTAGTAATGGACAAATCTCCCACTGGGTGATGTACATGTTACATGTACAATTGATATTGTTGTGTATCATCTTGTTTTTAATCATTTGCTACAACACTTCTCGCTGCTTCAGATGTATGTATTTAATGTCTGTTTCTTTAGTGTTTCTTGTATGTTATGTTTTACCAGCAACTCTTACTTTGGATCATTGACCTATTAAAGCTGCAGTTCAAGCTGCGGTTTAAAAATTATTTTTTCCCCATTCAATATGTGCATAAATAGCATCTACACAAACAAGTGATTAGCTAAGTTGCAGATCGATCCGTTCTCCTGTAATCGATCGCTTTGCTCTGGGTTATTTAATTCAGTTATTGCTGGACTACATTACCCACAATGCAAAATTCTGCGTGGAAGATCATGTGACCAGGAAGTTACTAGATACAATTCATGCACTGCTAGAGAGAGCGCAGGGCTCAAAAGAAAGTCAGGGCCAATCAGAAGGGGAAGGGGGTTTGACTTTGTAAATAGTTTCTAACGCTTCCTACATTAGAAACATTAAAAATTAATTTTTTTTTCAAATGCTACAAGTATTTTCTCATAGTACAAAACTGATTTATTGGAAAAAAAAAACACACAGACATGTAGGATATTGCTTGAACTGCAGCTTTAAGGGGCTAACACCTGAAGGACATTTTTCAATAATTATGGGTCAAGGACTATAAAAGGTGCCAATGCAAACCTACCCCGCATTACACTCACGCGACGAATAGGGTGTCTTTTTGCTTGAGGTCTGCATTACAGGGAACCGGTATTGCATTGAGCCAGGAGTGGTGGAACTGAGGAGTACGCAGCACTAATTCCGGGGGAAGATTGACACGGCGCTTGTGTCGACACGCACCCGGAGGCGGAAATACGTCATCTGCAGTTCCGTGAGGGTCTGATCCCAGCCCACGACCATGGACTCAGCATCTACACATGGCCCTTGTTGCAGTTATTCTCATGCGCATGTCCTAGTGACCCTTGTGAGTTGCATTTTTACTGTGTTCACCATTAAACCTTTTTTTTAATAATAATAATTTTTTCCCTGCTCTCACCTCTGACTCTCACCCAAGGACATTTTCCCGCCTGTACGCCTGCTATCACCTCTGAGGTACCGTCCGCTGCCACGTGTCAGCCCTACCCTGCCGCCACCCCCCGCCCCCTAGTGACTGTTTTTGCCTAAAATGCTTTCCAACGACATTTTCCCACCTGTACGCCTGCTCTCACCTCTGACGTACCATCCGCTGGCGCGTGTCAGTCCTACCCCGCCCCCCCCCCCCCCCCGCTGTAACTTTTTTTACCAACTATGCTTTCCAACGACATTTTTCTGCCTTTACGCCTGCTCTCACCTCTGAGGTAACGTCTGCTGGCGCGTGTCAGAACTACCCCGCCCCCCGTCACCCCCCCTAACGGTTTAACAATGAAAACTATGCTTACCATAAATGTTGCAGCTCTAATCACACAACTCCAGTCTTTTCAAATAAAGCAAATGTTCAATCAAAAGCATATTTACACATCTGTGCCATTTACATTTTTTTTTTAACCAACACACCCCCCCCCTCTCACCCCGCCCCCCACCCTCTCAACCCTTGCGGACACATCCCATTTTACCTAGAAGAACACAACTTTTGCTTTATAAACAACCCTTACAATCAACTTACACTTTGCTCATGTACATGTATTTTGTACTGTGGTTTGTTTACAAACAACATTTTTCAAAATATAACATCATATTTACATTTTATTCAACACTTATTTTCAACATTATTATACAACATTTACACCACACAATTATGGATTCACATCCCGGGCAACGCCGGTTATATCAGCTAGTATTCTATAAAGTACCATAACGCTGCATAGAAATCCCTATTGAAGTGAATAAGGCTCAGGGATCTTCAGGTATTAATAATAAAATATATTGTAGGGAGTAGTAGATAACCGAGTATTATTTACAGTTGCAGAATCGATAGGTATATGAAATACTGTTTTGGAATTCCAAAGAGAAGTTGCTAAAGATCACATAGGAAACTGAGGAGATTTGATATATTTAGAACATTTGTATTGCTCTGATCAAAGAAAATCAGAAGTACAACATGTTTTCAGTCGTTTAAAGCAGGAATCCTGCTTTAAAAAAAAAAATAGGATTGAAGAAGGGAGTCTCAGGAGCTGAACTGTGTTAGTTTTAGCTCCGTGGACCCCCTGCTTCCCGAGATACCTCCGTATGGGACGTGTGTGGGGAACATAATAGCGGCTTAAGTGTCCCGCGTCACATGGGCCAATAGGAAACCGTTATGTCATCCCTTGTGGTTCCTACTGGCCCGCGTGACCAGGACCTCTAAACCAGGGGAGCTGCTAATGGCACCCACTACGGAAGTAAGTATCTCGGGAAGCAGGGGGTCACTGAAGCTGAAATTAATGTGGTTCAGCTCCGAAGACCGTGAGGGTCTGATCCCAGCCCGCGGCCATGGACTCAGCATCTACACATGGCCCTTGTTGCAGTTATTCTCATGCGCATGTCCTAGCGACCCTTGTGAGTTGCATTTTTACTGTGTTCACCATTAAACCTTTTTTTAAATAGATTTATGCTGTGGAGCTATCTATAAATGCTATCTATTTTTGTTTTATAGATGGTTGAAGGAGGTGGTTGTTCCTGAGAAGAGCTGCTTGGAGTCTCCAGCGTTTTTATCAGCCTACGTGGTTTTTTATTATTTTTCATTTGGGATACCATTAATTTTCGTTTTTTTCCTTTCCCATCCTACTTTCCTATTGTAGGTTGTTTGTTTTGTGAGTTCTGTGTTCCCTTGTCTTTGTCCTAGTGTTGTTAACTGTTATTTGTTCTAGTATTCATTACACTGGTTTATTAGTTTATTCATATCCATATATTACATTTTCTGTTTGCCTGGACCTTTTATATTCACTTTTAAAGTAGTTATTTTATCTATTTTATCTTAGCGCCCTAATATTAGTTATCTACATGTTTTCATTGTGTGTGTGCGTGCGTGCGTGTTTGTTTTTACAGGTCTGCAACCCTGTCTTTCACCACTATCACCCAGCACTTCAACTGCAGCAAGGGATTCTGGGAAATGACATGCAAATGAGCACACAGTGCCACCTTTTGACTCAAGCTCATATTACACAAGCAACTGTTAAGCCAATGCATGCTGCTTTAAACACAGCTTTTAAGCATAGGCTGGGGTGAGATGCAAAGCCAGTAAACCCACTCACCGACATGTTTCAACCTTGATGGGTATCATCAGTGTGAGGTTGGTTGCTGGCTATGCTGGTTTGAGACTAAGAGTAGGTATTAACCACACTTGTTAAAGTTATGGTGGGTAAAAAAAGTGACAAAAACCCTCCACAGTAAAGCATATAGCAACTGTAAATATTACTGTATGTTCATTTGCATGTCTTAGACAGTTCTGCAACCCTGTCTTTCACCATTATCACCCAGCACACAGAACTTCCACTGCAGCAAGGGATTCTGGGAAATGACATGCAAATGAGCACACAGTGCCACCTTTTGTCTTAAGCTCATATTACACGAGCAACCCTTGAGCACTACCAGTGCCCAAACCAAATCAATATAATTATATTCTAAAAACTGTGAAGTATATGTATATGACCAATGGTGTTGGGAGACAATTATATAGTGCAAGTACAATAAAATGCTAAAAATCACTAAAAAAAAACAAAATAAATGAACAAATAATGATATATTAGAAAAATATATGTCAAAATATACAACACAAATTGATAGTCCAGTCCCCAAAACACTGTCCTTCAAAGTCTCCACAGCCTGTAAAAGGGACCACCAATCCCTCAATGATATCTGAGGAAAAAACAAACAAACAAGCGCACTCATAGTGTAGAAAGGTATCAAAATGTATATGGGACTGATTAAAATAAAAATTGCGCACTCACAAACATAACAGGAACAAGAGCATGTATGAAATTAATCTCAATCGCCAACGATAACTGCAGGGTCCCAGCAAGATATCAAATGTCCATCTGAGAGCTCCACCGTGTGCTGCAGGGGCCATTAAATACGTGGGTACCTTACGTGTAATGGATACCTTGTAAGTGCTCCGTGCGTTTCCTCACTCCGGTATCTCTGCTCACCAAAGTCTCGCGTGAACTGTGATGTCACTGAAATCTCCTGGATTTGCTGTGGCTTTTCCCAATGGGGACTCACTTCTTGGCTTCGCTCTCAATATAAGCTAAACGTTCCAGTATGTATGATCGGGCATACAATGGAAGATATATAAAATTTGAATGTACTTGCACATGTACTCCAAAACACATCCTATGCGTTTCGTCCTTTAACAGGGGGGCGTGTCCAAATGGGACAGGGGGGGTTGTGCCATGACAGGGGGCGGGCCAAAATACAAGCGCAACAAAGCAGCTCACAGAACTCACAGCACACACACAGCACTGCTTTCTAGGCAGGCAAATTAACAGGCACCCCTCCCCCCCCTTTTTTTTTTAATTATCTCCCTCTCCATATATACTGTAGTGTAGTGAAATGTGTGTTGCTTGGAAAAATCCCCTTTGTCCTAAATATGCAGTGTTGAACACTATTAGCAGACACTGTAGCAACTGTCATCTAGAGATTGAGAGTTCTTAAGCTTTTTATAGCAGTGTTTTCACAATCCTCTCCTTAATTATCTACCACACCAATTTCCAACACCGATCATGTGCTGAGACCTTGCTAAGGCAATGTTAACTTTGTGTCAATGTATTAAAGCACATTGCTCCATTTTTGCCCGGTGTTGAGATTTGGGCAGTGTCCATAAGGGGACTGGTGCACTTATAATAAGGAGATGTTCCATTTTTTCCCTTTTATATTGGCCAAAGAATTTGATAGGTCTGAAGTGAAGGTACAATCTGCACCATGACCCATTGCTTTACATGGGCAGATGTTGCCAACATTATTGAAACAACTGGCTTGCCGCAGCAGGACACACACTGTGCACCTGTGGGAGAAACAGTCATTGTTCTGAATCAGCCGCAGGCGAAAAGACCGAGTCTACTGCGCTATTTCACATGCGGGAGCGTGCCAGCCGGTGCAATAACAGTGGCTTTATCTGTAAGAAGATTCCCTATGAGCTCTCTCACATACTGAATAGTTCAAGGAACAAAACACTGAGGGAGTTGCGTCAAAAAACATATGTCTTTGTGCTGATTCTCCCCAACAGGTTTTAGCAAGATCCCATTTGTGAGCCGTACTTTATGCACCTTCGAAAACAAGAGGGTTAATTAATTGCTAATACGCTCTATCCATAACTAACCTTATCTGACATAATGTGTGTACATATTGAGTATTCGTGTTTATATAGTGTAATTAGTAAGCAGTAATCCTTAGATAAGGGCTATGGCAAACAATGTTATTCTAACGTACAATGTATTCAGATTGCATTGATATTTAAGCCCTTCTATATATATAAAACGGAAACGTTTCTTGGTTTGTTGTTTGTCCGTGCCTCTGGACAATCTGATTGGTCTGTCTGGCCGGCCATGGCCCGCCCCTCCCTCCCCCCACGGCTGTCATTGGCCTGCGGGGTTCGCTGACATCACGCACACCACCTACCCCACTGTGACGTCACGGACACCAGCACACTCAGCACACTCACTCAGCTTTGGGAGTACGCTTAGCTTGGAGATTTGGGACAGCAGCCTGCTCTCACCTCTGACTCTCACCCAAGGCCTTTTTCCTTGCTCTCACCTCTGACTCTCACCCAAGGACATTTTCCTGCCTGTACGCCTGCTCTCTCCTCTGAGGTACCGTCCGCTGGCGCGTGTCAGCCCTACCCCGCCACCCCCCGCCCGCTGTAACTGTTTTTACCAACTACGCTTTCCAACGACATTTTTCCGCCTCTACGCCTGCTCTCACCTCTGAGGTAACGTCTGCTGGCACGTGTCAGCCCTACCCCGCCCCCCGTCACCCCCCTAACGGTTTAACAATGAAAACTATGCTTACTATAAATGTTGCAGCTCTAATCACACAACTCCAGTCTTTTCAAATAAAGCAAATGTTCATACAAAAGCATATTTACACATCTGTGCCATTTACATTTTTTTTTAACCAACACCCCCCCCCCCCTCTCACCCCGCCCCCCACCCTCTCAACCCTTGCGGACACATCCCATTTTACCTAGAAGAACACAACTTTTGCTTTATAAACAACCCTTACAATCAACTTACACTTTGCTCATGTACATGTATTTTGTACTGTGGTTTGTTTACAAACAACATTTTTCAAAATATAACATCATATTTACATTTTATTCAACACTTATTTTCAACATTATTATACAACATTTACACCACACAATTATGGATTCACATCCCGGGCAACGCCGGTTATATAAGCTAGTATTCTATAAAGTACCATAACGTTGCATAGAAATCCCTATTGAAGTGAATAAGGCTCATGGATCTTCAGGTATTAATAATAAAATATATTGTAGGGAGTAGTAGATAACCGAGTATTATTTACAGTTGCAGAATCGATAGGTATATGAAATACTGTTTTGGCATTCCAAAGAGAAGTTGCTAAAGATCACATAGGAAACTGAGGAGATTTGATATATTTAGAACATTTGTATTGCTCTGATCAAAGAAAATCAGAAGTACAACATGTTTTCAGTCGTTTAAAGCAGGAATCCTGCTTTTAAAAAAAAAAAATAGGATTGAAGAAGGGAGTCTCAGGAGCTGAACTGTGTTAGTTTTAGCTCCGGGGACCCCCTGCTTCCCGAGATACCTCCGTATGGGACGTGTGTGGGGAACAGAACAGCGGCTTAAGTATCCCGCGTCACATGGGCCAATAGGAAACCGTTATGTCATCCCTTGTGGTTCCTACTGGCCCACGTGACCAGGACCTTTAAACCAGGGGAGCAGCTAACGGCACCCTCTACGGAAGTAAGTATCTCGGGAAGCAGGGGGTCACTGAAGCTGAAATTAATGTGGTTCAGCTCCGAAGACGCCGTGCTTCAGAGCTATTAAAAAAAACAGGGAAAAAAATGTTCTGCTCCTTTAAGATGCTTGATGACTAATCTAAGCATCAATGAAACTGTGATTGAATAAAAAATACATTGTTGCCTTTCAGTGTCAATCTTTCCTTAGATACATTAACATGGTTTATGGAGTGTTTAACATGCTTCAGTGACTAGCACAATGAGCAGTGTCACTGTATCAGAATTTAACCCTGCCAGTGCCAAAGGGGAATACAATGAATTGCAAAGCAATTGCATTGCAGGTACCTTGGGGAGTTAAAGAGTTAAGCTTCCCGATAATTCTTTCAATGTCTTAAAAGTTCCAGTATGATGACTCTCACATTATGTTAGACCAATGAATACAATATTCACAGGAATGCTGCCGAGTATTCAAACAACTAAAATAAAATGCCGCTCCCTTTAGTCCATTAACTTTAATACTACATAAAATACGGCATCTCTGTGTGTTGGTAGCACTTTCGAGGTTGGAAAATGCAACATAATGACACAAGTCTCATTGACCTACAGCAATGTGAAGCCCAACAGACAGGTCTTACTTAGGGAGTCATTCTATATATTCCGAAGCCGACGTTCAGGTCATTTGTGACTGAAAACCCCATTTGTTCAATAGGAATTTTGGTCCGAAAGCTCAAATGGCCGCTTTGGATTATATAGAATAAAGCCCTTAATCCTTTGGACGAGTCTAGAAATGAATGCTGGGTGCAGCGTTCACCTGTAGCGACACACTTCTAGGGACGCTTTCTGTAAATCGTGGATTCATTACAGCAATTCATCAATATTTTTTCAATAACAGAACTGAGGGAGACATGGTCTGATACTCGATGTCATTCACACTGTTAAAGTATTGACTGTACTACATTAATTCTCCAGGGTGGATGGATCCTCTATTTTGCCACTATTGTGCAATGAATAGAACAAAAAGTTGAAGAGGCTGTTTGTGTAAATTCCCTGCAGCTGTGGAGAAGCTGTTGGAATAGTGTTGAGGTTGCCAAGCAACAAGAAATTATACATGTGCCTTTTATGTCTGCAGCATACGCTGCAGGGATTATGTAATTTGAGTATTTATGTAACTTGTATCTAGGTTGCACCAGAGTTATTTTTCTAGCTGACGACTGCTCATACAGTACACTTAAATATTATGGCTGGGCACTTTCACTGGTGTTTTGATTAGAATTTTTTTCGTTTGTCTTTCGTATCTATCTATCTTTCTATCTCTAGGCCAACTATCCTGTATATAGACACCTATATTGTATACTAACAATATGTATATATACTTTATATAAATTATGGTGGGTGAAAAAGGCGAGAAAAAACCTCCACTGTATAGCATATAGCCTATAAAGAATACAGTGCTTCCACTGTGGCAAAGGATTCTGGGAAATGACATGCAAGCAGACAAAGAGACCCTTGAGAACATTTTGTTTTCAAAGCGTTATCTCACAAAAAAAGTGATTGCTGCAATTTGTTTTTGCACTGCATATAAAGTGGCAAAAGAAAACCAATCGTTGAATCGTTTTGAATCTGAAATTGATTTGCAAAAACTAAACAGACATGGGTCGCAGTCTTCATTCTACGAATGTGTGTATTAACACCGTGAATCACATTAGTGATGAAATGAGAAAAAATGTGCCTAAACAAATCATTAGGTAGAAAAGTATAGTGTCATTGATAATTGAGTCAACCACCCTAAGCCAAAAATCAACCCTAATCGTGTACGCTCAAATTTGTGTCGCAAATAGTGGTAAATGTATTTTTGGACTTGGTTTTTTGATTCTTTACTTATTCTTTTTGATACTACTTATGACAGAAGACTACTTTAAATATTATTTAGTATGTGTTGCGTGTGATGGTGCAGCCATGAAGTTGGGGTGTAAAAGTGGAGTTCAGAAACTACTGTTGGACACATTTCCTTCTTTAATAGTGTGGCACTGTGCTAATTACAGATTAGAAAAGTCGGTCGATGATGCAGTAAAAGAAATCTAGAGTATCAACAGATTTAAAGCGTTCATTGATAAACTTTATGTCTCTTGTATCATACGTCGCCGAAAAATAGCAGAGAATTGAAAGTGTGGATGAACTTGCTGGAGGTTCAATTGTTAAAAAGTGGCCGAATTTTAAGTACGCGATGGGTAGCCTCCAGTTTCCAGCCAGTTTCAGTGGTGCAGGAAAACTATGATGTTTTAATGCAACATTTCGAAGAAGCGAAGCATGATTCTACGAGAGACAAAAAGGAGAAATGCACCTATGAGGGCCTACAGCGAAAAATTACATAGACAGAATTTTTATTTGATCTAGGATTGAAGTGTGATGCTCTCCAAGAATTGTCCGAATTGAGATTGGACTTTCAAGAGTGCAACATGGACCTGTACAGAGCAGATCAAAAGATAAAAGCTCGTATACAGGTTTTTGAAGAAATATGAACGATTCCAGGCGCTTGTTATGAAATTGCCGCCATAGCTGCCGAAAATCTCTGCTTGGAGGGGGGGCAGGTAGGAGGAAGGGGGGGGTTTCACTTCACATAAAGGATAGCAAAAATGATCCTCCAATTGATCCTGATGTTTTTTACAGAGTAAACGAATCAATCGAAAAAAGGTTGCTTGATAATGAAGATGTTGATTTAGCGCAATGGTTTTGCATGCTTGATCAAAAACAGTGGCCAGAAGACGTTAACACTCAATTGACATTCGGAGAGATGGAAGTTAGAAAGTTATCGATCAGACTTCAACTAAACTAAAGAGATCTGATTCACGGATGTTGTGAGTATCTGACGGAAAAATGCAAATGAATCTGATCATCAGCCCGACCAGAGCTTTGTTAATGACGAAAATAATTTCCGCACTTTTGGTCATCAGAGTTGTTGGACTGCTCCTCCCACAAAATATGTTGGGGGGTGGGTTATTGTGTTATATGGGGGCGGTTAATGTGCATTTTATGGGGGAGTTATTGTGTTATATGGGGGGTTGTGTGTTATATGGGGGGTTATTGTCATTCCAGCCGGCTCCTGGCTAAAAGAAGCAACTGCAATAATGTTGCTAATATTTTTCTTATTTATATATACATTATTTATATATAACACTGGATATCAGCTTTCATCTCTGCCCCCCAAAAAAACACAACAAAATAAGTTCCCCGTGGATGAGTGAGGTTATGCTCTCAACACGGAAAACAAGGAGATAAGTATTATATAGTAGCTTTATCAAAATAACTCAGTTTGAGAAATGTCAGGAGGGAAAAGAAAATAGCAAACTGTTAAAGAAATGACAGAAGGCAAAATATTAAATTGTAGCAGAGATAATATAAAAAAAAGAGTTTACTGTACAGTATGTATAATAAACACTCTTTGGTCTGAGTCTCCCCTAAACTCATGCAGAACTGAAAATGAAAGGTTTTGGGGGGTTCTGAGACTGCAGGCATGTGAACAATGAAACAGATTTCTGGCAGTTTTATTCACTAAGTCAAGAGTTTTAGAAAATATTCAACTAGGATTCAAATTGTATTAATGAATCCATCTACGGATAGAGACATAGGCATGATTGCACAACAGAAATAAGTGATCGGATTATTGTTGTATAAAAATGTTAGGAAATTACATTGTTAACCTTATGTATATATTTGATACCATGGTACAGATAGGTTTATTAATCAAAGTTAGCATGTTTATTTAACTGTAATTTGGATTTATATATGTTTTAACCTAAGTTAATTAACCTATTAATCTGCTTGATTAATGCTGGAGGTATAAAAGTATGAGTAGGAAGTACAGCCACCTCCCATGATGAAGCTTAAGGAGTAAGCAAAACTAGTTGGGTTCGCATGGTGGCGCTGTTACACTCTATTCGGAGTGTTGCAAGAGGAGCAAGTTCCTTTTTTGGCACACAGCCAGATCTGACGCCGTGACGTCAGACGCGAACGTCGGCTTTGAGCGCGAGTACCCGGAAGAAGACCAGAGGATCACAACGCTAGAAGTCCTGTGATTGCGGGCGATTGCGGTTCCCTAGCGATGCAGATCCTACCGGGCACTCCTGACGGGCCACTACCAGGCAGAGCAGAACATCAGGAAGTGTTCCAGTTAAGGACGGTAGCTATATGCAATGCTCTATGGACACATATTGATGGGACACTGATTTCTGCTATGGTGGAACTTACCCTTGCATTTCTCTGATGCTGCACCAAAGATTTTTTACTTGTAAGAAAGGATAGGGGCTTGTGTCCTAATATTTATCTTTTTATTTTTCTAAGAGGTCTGTGTTTGTCTGTGTTTGTCTTCTCTGTTTTTATATACAGATTTGGAGGTTCCCTGGCAGAACCTTGGGGGGCTGAGGAACCTAGCCATCTGAAGACAGGACATTAAGATCATTTTTCAACTGATTTTGGTTGATCACCGGTAATCTGTTTTTGTTTGTGTAACCCTATTTATTAAATTTATTTCAACATTTGTAAAGTTTATGAGGGTTGTCGCGGCTTATTTTTCCTTTTGGCATTGTATACAAAATATTAATGATTACTTATGTACTTCAGGTGATGCAGGATATGGTTGCTGCACATAGCTTCTGACCCACATAACAAATTCTCAGACTCCAGCACAGCTAAGATACAATGAGGCATGCAAATAAATGTTTACAACCTATTGATTTTTACAGTAATATATGTAACGGTGTTTCCCCCACCCAATCGCAGAGAGGGGCCATTACAGGGTGTGTGGTGCATATACCTGCTGGCAACAGGCGGGCTGAGTCATCCGCTGATGGTAGTGGGGACACAGGAACAGGCTTCTGGGGTTCATACCCCACATATATCTTTAGCCGTAGTCTCCGGGAACTGAAGGTGATCTCCCACACAGAACTTACTACTTCCCCCCCAGAAAGGTCATGCACCAGGCAGGAGGTTTATTGCAAACGGGAACAGGTTTATTACTACACTCTGCAGTAACAGTTACACAGCAGTCTTCTGCCGGACACAGTCTGTCAGTATTCACTGGATGATGGTCCCTGGACCATCACTACAGACCAAGGGCACCCGCAGCCATCCTAGCTCTTCCCTGCAGAGGCAGAGGTATGGTTCACACTCACTCTCCCCCAGAGGGAAATGCACATGGGAAGGCCCCGATCTCAGGCTCCCAATTGTGTGACCTGCCTTCCTCAAGTGGGAATGAACAACTACTAACTTTGGGGCGCCCTTAAGTACAGCCAGAAGGCTGGCACCCCGTTGTCCCAGCTACAACAGGATGTACCATCCCCTGCTGTCACTCAAGTGCAGTACCAAAGAGTGAGGGGGAAAACCCCATAGCAACTACTGGCAAGCCTGTTAATACCAGGGTTTACTGCCAGTCCATTGAGCAGAATAGTAGTCAGAGGGTATCCTGCTACATATACAATAACTATTTTTTCTTTACTTACCAGGTTGCTCTTGAGAAGATCTCCTGTGTCCATCAGAGAAGGAAGACCAAGACCTGTGATGGGGATATCACCTTCCGCTTTCTCCTCTAATAAGAGCTTAAAGTTGGCTCTAATAGTGGTCCCATACTACTGTATGCCCTCGGCAGCATGATCAGAAAGCATTTTCTTTGACTTCCGCTTACTGCCTGCCCATGTTTTCTTTAGCATGTCAAAAATCCAGACAGCATGGCCATGGGAATTTAAATCCAATAGAATTGTTTCTCAAATTATATTTTCTGCTATGTTGTTTTTTTTTACACTGCAGCACTGAGTTTGAAGTTTGAGTTTCAGCATTACGTGGTTTCTAACCGTCCATCAATCAAGATCTTCAATAATGTGCACTGCACTACTCCGTACTTGCTATAAACAATACAGTATGTAAACATAATTTTAATGACAAATAAAATAAAAGACAAATATTTGCCATAACTGTACTGGACAATGGCACTGACACTAAAACTATTGAGGACATTTAACAGCCAAGGGTGTCAAACATAACATCCCAAGTAAGACTCGTACTCCAATTTATTGTTATGGTCACCAGGATAGGGGTGATGGACTACAAGCATCTTTAGAGCACGGGCTGCTTCTGCCATGTTCTTGTTTTGGTTTTGGTTTCTTTGTGAAGCTGTAGACAGCGCATGCACTGGTTTTAGTGGATTTAGAGGGACTGATATTGTATAATTTTGAATGACAATATGCTGTAATTAATACTAGGGGTTTAGTGGGCTATGGTTATTTTTGTTGGTAAGTTATACATGTTATATTGCTGTATAGTGATGTTTATTGCACAATAAAACATTTTTTACTACTTGTTATTCATAAGATCTTCAACATTTTGTCTTGCACAGAATAAATAATTATTTATTAAACAAAATACATATAAAAAAACATATTCTTATTTCCCTCCCACCCTTAACTCCCTCTACATTATAGGGCTCTCTTCTTGGCTGGATTGGACGAGGACTTCTTGCTCATGTTGGAACTGGAGCAGGGGTTATGTCAGGCTTCACGTGGGAGGTGGATGGCTTCATGCTGGAGGAGTAAGATACGATATTCTGGCTGCAGTTTTAAAAAAAAACAAAAGTAATTTAAAACAGACTCTCCAACTTGTGTGTACATACTATTGTATGAAGCAGGACACGGTCAATTCTCTACCCTTTATACATTGACAGTACTGCAAATAGCACTTAGTATAACACACAGACAACAATACTCACGGGATCGGTGAACAATATCCTCCAGTCCCTATTCGGCCCCACATAGTTGCCATCACTCTTCTCCAATCACCGTTGGAGGTCATGGTCCCTGCCCAGCTGGTGCCAAGGAGGCCACCCGTGCTCCTCCATCTCCTTGTCACTCAGCCTGAACAGGAGTTAGCATGTTAGCTTGGCCAGTGACCCTCTACAAAACATGTTGTAACAGAGAGTTTAAACACTATAGTACAGTATATTGTATATATAATTTGCAAATAAATATAGAATGCAATTATTAGCATATTCACTTACTCTGGCTTAGAAAAATACCATCCAGACGTAGTCCATCATGTCCTAATATTTCTGTGGGAACTGCTGATGGAGGACTGTGGGGGTGCTCTGTGGGGTCCCGGTGAGCTCAGGGGTCGTCCTGTGCCTGCCATCTTAGAAATTATTCTAAATTTCTAGCATGGGGCTTTAAGTTGTTGCTCTCAGTTAACCAAGTTTAACATGAACTAAGCGAAGGAGGTGTTGAGTGACTTTGAAGAACGAGTGTCTTATACTAGCTGTTTCCATCTTTCCCCCTCTTTGGGTATATGGGTGTCCCCAAGTGTTTCTATGAAACAATGATGTGCGTTATGTTAAAAAGGTACAGTAGAGAAATATAATTTATTTTACACCTGAACAATTCCCCAACACTGAAATCAGTTAACGTACTATATAAAAACAGCTGTTAAGTTCTTGTGCTGTCCAATAGGCTCACCTCGGGCATGAACAAAGATATTCCTTGTGCTATCTGCTGGACACATACTGAATTGCAATTAAAAAAGTAAACCCTAGAAAACTGCGGAATATGATTCCATTGGTTGGCTGCGGCTGGACCGCAGTGCACAAAGTGTTCCTGCGAGTGGAATCTCGCACCTTGTCACGGTAACGAAGACAGTAAGTCATGCTACATCTGTATAAAGCATCGCTAGAAGCAACTTGTCATAAAAATTATGCACAGAAGAGTAACAAATGAATGTCTTAGTGCGCCAATGTACAAAACTGATTTTTGAGTTAAGAAAAAAAATTACGCAAGAGAGTGGAGTTAAAGGCGGAGTTTAGGTGTTGAAGGTGGCACACATGCAAATTATATGCATTAAAAATTTGCAATTATACAGCCTGGAGGAGCCCTCTTCTCCCCTCAAGGCTAACGGTGGAAAGGAGGATCAATGAGATAATGTTGATGGAGAGGCTGACAGCTTTCCTTAAACAATCCACGGAGAGATTCTACAAAACTTGGGAACCCTGGATTAACGACTGAACAATAATAGGAGTCTAAAGACCAGTGATAAGTGCATATCAACTAAAGGATGAATATATGCTTCTGAGAGGGAATGGTGCTCCCCCCTTCCCCTCTCCCTCTTTCTTTCCTATCTTATCTTTTGTCTATGTCTCTTTTTTCTCTCTCTCTTCTTTATAGCTGTATAGGCATGTATACTTTTTTATGTGCGGTGCTGGACACTACACAGTAAAAGGTGTTCAGAGGTAGCTCTGAACAAAATTACTAGATAATATTATTTGACTATACTATCTGACCATCTGTCTGTTGTTTACTGTTACTAACATTACACTACTACTACTACAGGTTCTATTAAAGACACAATTCCCACTGCTTTTATTAGTGGTGGTATATATGTTATTGTGATGATTCTTATTGTTAACATTTGTCTGATTTATTTCTGTTATTGTACTGCAATTTTGAAAAATCAATAAAATTATTTGAAATTATGCACCACTTTTGTGTGAAATAAATGCATCAAACTTCTGTCCGTCAAGTTTTTCTTGGTGTAAATGACAAATGCAAGTAGACGCAAACAATTCTTAATGCATTTATATGTATGAACATGATGCACAGTCGACAAAGAATAAGAAAATGTGCATCAAATTTAAGAACATTTTATAATGACATATCAATATAAAACATACGGGACACCTACAAGCTCATATTGAACCCCCAAAATAACCACAACATATATATATAAGCATATAAGTGTCACAGAGGAGTGCTACTGAGCATGGCAATATATATATTTAAAACCAGAGACATAACATAAAACACAGACAGAGCTTAGTGCACATCCAGTGAAACTCATACACGGTAAAGTGCCTAAATATACATGTATAGATATCTATTAAATAAAATGGTCTTTTAGTTTAACATTTTGGCCAAATTGTTGTAAGCCCCTGAGCCACTCCACGGCAGACCACATCTCAAGGGTCCCTAACGCTAATATAAATTCTTAATAACCTGTGCATTACCAGGAAGAATGATTTATAATAAATCTGTCAAAATTAGTGGCCAAAATGTTAAACTAAAAGACCATTTTATTTCATAGATATCTATAAATGTATATTTAGGCACTGTACCGTGTATGAGTTTCACTGGATGTGCACTGAGCTATGTCTGTGTTTTATGTTATGTCTCTGGTTTTAAATATATACAGTATATTGCCATGCTCAGTAGCACTCCCCTGTGACACTTATATGCTTATATATATGTTGTGGTTATTTTGGGGGTTCAATATGAGCTTGTAGGTGTCCTGTATGTTTTACAATTCTTGTTCAGCTAGTTTTAGCTGATTGGAGGGTGGCAACCTCCTACCTAATTGAAGCTCACTCCCTCCCACATTTAAATGGTTAAAAGCTCACTTCATAGCATCTCCCACTCTCAGGGGAACTTGCTTGCTTGCAGTGTGATTGTGACAAATCTAATACAGAGTGCTTTTCCTGGTAATGTACAGGTTAGTAAAAGCTTCAATCAGACTTACATCTATGCAACTAATTTTTACAGATTTATTATAAATCATTCTTCCTGGTAATGTACAGGTTATTAAGAATTTATATTAGCGTTAGGGACCCTTGAGATGTGGTCTGCCGTGGAGTGGCTCAGGGGCTTACAACAATTTGGCCAAAATGTTAAACTAAAAGACCATTTTATTTAATAAATATCTATACATGTATATTTAGGCACTGTACTGTGTATGAGTTTCACTGGATGTGCACTGAGCTCTGTCTGTGTTTTATGTTATGTCTCTGGTTTTAGACATCAATATATGCAGCTATTGATTTTATGTGATACATACTGTAGTTTTTTTAAATGCAATGAATGAACTCTTTCAATTCATTTTCAAAACATAAATATTTATACATAGCCTCCATAGAGTGAAGGTAAATAACTGAAAAACCATGACTCCACTTAGAAACATGCGGGGAGATACTATATAGTACAGTAGCCTTTTAAAAATTAAATATATTTCCACCTAGTGGACGAAAATGATAGTTTGACCATCAGCTTTCAAAACTTCACGTGTTATTTGACAACTAATTTCTGAAGCCTACAGAAAAATCTTGTGAGTTGTTGAAAGTTCAGTAACAACAACTTCTATTGAAAGCTATCATGAAGTATTATAACTTCTAGTTCTCACTGTGAAATCAGAACCTACCAGAACCTTGCACCCCAAAACCAAAACCAAAACATTAATATTTTTTATAAACAAAAACAAGAAACCCCGACGACCAGCAGGGTGGGAGAGAATGTGCTACAGCCACGCTTGGTGGCATATTTTGGTGCTGTCTTCCTCATGAAGGCAGTGCTAATGCTGAATGGTGAACACAGTGGTGTCCTCTCATGAAATTATGATTATGGAATTTGAATTTCCCACCTACAAGGAACAGGTTTATAAATACACCTGTATATATATACATACACACACAAACACACACATATATATATAGTGCTGGCAAAGTCCTCTTAATTTAAGATTATGAATACAATGTTGTGGCCATTGTAACCCATAATTATGTCTTTGTGTTTTGTGTGTAGGAGTGAAAGACAGGGAGGTATTTGGTGTGGTATGGTCACAACGTGAAGGGGCAAATGAGGATTCCACTAGTCCTGGTTGCTGATCCCAGTTACCAGAGAGATCACCTTGTTTGATTAAGGACTTACTGAACAGTGGTGGATGTTCATGACTATTGCAAGTCATTACCTAAATTATCATCACACAAATAGCATAATGCATTCATTCATACAGTTTCATTGAAATATAGAATGATATCAGTTAGTAACTTTAATTTTAATTGTCAAGAATAACATCAAGTATTAAATCAGGATGGAGGGTTTTTACTCAACATTTCAGCTCCTAACTGAGCCTTTATCAAGAATGAATTACCAATGTGACCCTAATAACAACACATACATACCTACGATTTGCAGCCTTGTTCATTGCCAGGATTTGGGGTTTGGGTAAGGTGTATATATATATATATTATCATATATAGTGATTGCTTGGTGGCACTCACATACATAGTTATACTTACCTGGGTACACTGCAAATAAGTCATAGTACATGTACAGCAGACAGGCACTTCCAGTACACTTTAAGTTGTTTTAAATTGGTTTAATCCAAATTTAACATGACTTTATGTCCATTGAGTGCCAGTATACTGTACCTGGTCAATATATATATATATATATATATATATATATATATATATATATATATATATATATATATATATATATATATATATATGTAGAGGTATCAGTACCGTGTTAGCCGAGCTTCAATAATCAAAAAATAAATAGATGATACCGTTCTGTATATATATATATATATATATATATATATATCAGTTTGAAAGAACCACAAGCACTCCGTCCGAATCAACAAAATACTGGGTACAAATCCTATAAAATAATTTAGGCAATACGATACCGCATCAAGATGAAATATCAGAGGCAGCACTCCAAATGGTAATCAAAATATTGTATTGAATCAACAAGACATCATTCCAACTTTTCGGTCCTCAAATGGGACCTTTATCAAGGTAAAGGTCCCGTTTGAGGACCGAAACGTTGGAATGATGTCTTGTTGATTCAATACAATATTTTGATTACCATTTGGAGTGCTGCCTCTGATATTTCATCTTGATGCGGTATCGTATTGCCTATATATATATATATATATATATATATATATATATATATATATATATACACACAGTGGTCGACAAATCACCAAAAAACCTACTCGTCGAACAAAAAAAATCTACTTGCCACCTAGTACCACACGTGTGCTGCTTGGGCCAATAGGAGCTCGCCACGATGTTAAATCCACTCGCCCGAGGCGTGCAAATGTATAGGTTTGTCGAACACTGTATATATATATATATATATATAATCTGACACATAATTCCTGATTCCTGGCTTTATTTAAGTATCTACTGTCTCTACTTGGTGCCAAATAAAGAATGCAGCAGAGTTGCCAAAACCAGGCAAACAATTATTTAATAATCTTTCGTTGCATGGCTCTTTAAAAAAATATATTTGATTTTCATTTCAGATTTGTAAAACATGAACTTACCAGATTCTGCTGACAAAGCCAATAAAATTGCTGAAACTTCTGAGACATGAGTAGCTGTGCACTTCCAACTGCACTCCGGATCTTACCTAGATCTAAACAGATAAAGACATAACAACTAATGACTCTCAGACATTGTTCCGAAAAATGATTGCATCAAAAACAGATTTTCTGTAATCATATAATTTAAAAAAACGATTATGTAATGTCATGACAAAATTGCTCTGAGCACAGATCTCATCCACTGTGGAATTCATCAATCTACTCCATGTTGCCATTAGATGTGTGTCCTTATTGTATTCAAAGATTATCCTTTAGATTAAATCAGAAGTTTTTAATCAGATCAATTAGTTTTCCAGAGCCCTAAACACACAGCCGTTGCCCTAAAGGACTTTGTGGTTTATTCTTGTAGCTCCGAAGTTGGCATTGAAATAGCGGAATGAAATGTGAGAAAAACCCCTCTTCTATATTACAAATTGCATCTTCTAAACCGCGTCTATAAAAAGAGACAAACCCCCCGATTTGTACTTGCTGGAGGACAAGGACTTCTTAAGTTAATACTGTAGTATCTGCAGTTGTGTATACGTTCCCTCAAACTTCGCTCCAAAAAAATTAGGGTGAGATGCCTGTGCTGAAAAATAAACATACCTGAGGTACCCTGGGAGATATGCTAATGTCTATACTAAGTATATTTAAATGAATCCCACATCCTAAAATATATCCTAAAGACCAAGTTTAAAGACCCTTGTGATGAAGGGGGTACCAGTGTCAAACCCAACAGGATTAGAAGTCACAACACGACCATTCAGGGCAACAGCTCCAGCATTGAACTACTGTAAAGAAGATGCTGGGAAAGCACACCTCTTTCACAGGTGTCTCACGTTTGCTCAGTTTTTTCACAAGGAACATTGAACTGACAACCCGAAAGGTAACATGGTCTACTTTTAAAGCCACCATACTACTTTCCCCCATTTTTTCTTTTTTTTTTTTACGTGACAATGTATAATTCTACATTCTTACCTACACTACCGACACACTTTATTAAAGTGTGGCCGGTACCGCAAGCCGGGATATTTCCCGGCTTGCTTGTGGCTGCCCCTCGGCGTGCCGCGCGTCATAGACGCGCGGTCACGCGTCTTCGGGAGCCTGCGCCCCCTGCACGCGTGTCCAGGGCTCCCCGAGGGAGCCCTGGTGTCCCGCGATCTGCGGGACGGCGGCAGGGGGTTCCGGGGGACCCGGCGGACCCGGTAGCGGTAGGGAGAGCGCCCCGATCGGAGGGCGCTCTTCCGCTGCTTCGGCGCGCGCCCGTCACACTCGGGCGCGCGCCAGGCTACTGCTGCGGCCAAGAACGGGCAAATGCTCGAATAAACTTGGCCGCAGCAGTAAGCTGGCAATCGTTTGGTGCTCCTGTTATAATTCTATAACAATCCTGATTGTGTGCCTAATGTAATGTCTGCCTTTCAGTTTAAATCAATCCTTCAGTCAGTGTAACTCAGCAGCTACAATATATATAATTATATTACTAAGGTAACATTATGTATTATTACAGTTTACTGCTCATAATACAGGAACATTGGCAACACATTATCACAAACAGGAAAGTGTTGCAAAGATCTTTCACTGCTTCGGAAGTGGGCGGAAACCTGCTAAAACGCCCTGTGTGGAGTCTCAGTTGGGCTCTCTGCAGGAGGTGCCTATTGGGCTGGACCCTCCCCATGGGGTGTTTGATGAGGAAAACTCTCCCAAGAGTACTGTAGAACCCTGCAATATCCCATCTGCCAGGTGGCGGAAGCAGTGAAGCCACTGCATGCCTCGATGGCCCCAAAGTCACTCAGTGGGCCACTACCTCCACCCACCCAACCACCACCAGCTACCCTTAAACATACTACCCCAGGGTCAAAAGTAGAGGGTACGATGGAGCCTCCCCTAAAAACACCAAAGGAGGTGTTGATCATATACGCGGCCAGAAGTTTTAACACTTGTTGCGAGCCCCCAAGGCTACTCAGAAATCAGCACCCTGAGCACAAGATAAACTCTTGACTATGAATCGCTTTATGCATAGGTGCGCTTTATGTTAATGGCTGTAGGGACGGGTTTTGCAGGTTCCAGGTGCTCTCCTTTTTACAGAAGGGAGGGTGTTCTGTGAGCTTCTTGCAAGAAACCCATAACACTCCAGAGGATGAACAACAACAGAAAAAACAAGAAAAGCACACAACTCCTAGTATAGTAAATAAATAATATATTCAGTGATATGGTGAAGTTAAGTATCGCACATACAAGACAAAAAAATATTTGAAAGCATGTCATGCGATAACCAGCATGGTACCACAAGCACACGTGGGCTGCCGCAGATGGACACTGTCATCATCTGCTGGATCAGATGTAGACTGGTCTCCCCCTCCAAGTGCTGTGTAGATAACGTCCCGGTTCCAAAGCGGTAAGGAGAGAAGATCAAAACCGTCCAAAGGGTCCCGAGAAAGGTATATGACTGCTGTTAAAATCAGCAAAACAGCACAGTAAACCTGTATCACAGTGGGTAAGCGCACACACAAATCACCAGTTCACAGCCAAAGACGCAAGGTGAATGGCAACTCAGCCACTTAACTGCACAGGTAAAAAACTGTTGCTTGTAGCTGTAGATGTGCCACTAGTAATACTGAATAGGCCTTCCTCTCTCTTCTGAGGAAGAGGCTCACAGGGCTGGTGGTGCGGGAGCCTGACATGAGAGTAGTCCTGTCAGCCTATGCTGATTATGTGCTCCTCGTAGCCCAGGACCTAGTTAATCTGGAGCAGATATCAGCGCCAAGAGGTCTATTATGCAGACTTTTCAGCTCAGATCAACTAGTCCAAGTGTTCCAGCCTTTTGCTAGGTCCCATACAAGTAGACTCCTTAAGCTCCCCCCCCCCCCCCACATTTCAAAATATCTTGTGGGGGAGCGATACTCTCAAGTATCTGGGAGTCTATCTGTCCGCTGCGGAGAACCCGGTCCCAGAAAACTTCAGTGATTTTGAAGAACTGGTCATAGCTCATCTAGGGTCATGGTCTGTATTTGTCAAAAATGTTTTCCGTCAGGGGAAGGACTCTGGTGATTAACCAGCTGGTGGTCAGTCAGCTGTGGCATGGGCTGATATTCATGGGTCTGACCCCTGAATTCGTCAGCAAGATCCAGAGTAAATTGCTGGATTTTCTCTGAATGGGAAAGCATTGGTTCTCTGTGGGTATTGTGTGTGTCCATCTAGAAGAGGATGGGCAGGGAGTAGTGTGTGTCCACCCACAGACACACACTTTCCGCCTCAAATACCTGCCGAGATACCTATTCGCAGATCCATCTACACAGTGGTTCCAGCTGGCGACAAATTTTTTTTGCCAGCTTTGCGATATGGGTTATGAAAGGCAACTGTTTATAATCAAGCCCAAGGGGTTAGGTAGAGAAATCTCGGTGCTGCCGCTATGCTACTGGGGCATACTAAGGGCCTGGAGTCTGGTCTCCACAAACAGAAAAGGGAGGCGGTGATGGGGGTTGATTTTCTTTCTGAGCCCCTGCTGTTTAATCTGTCATTGGGGGCTCTAATTTTGGATTTGCCCTATATCCATCACCGACTAATCCTGGCAAGAGTGACCAGAGTCGGGGATCTCCTGGACTACGAGCGACGGGACTGGGTAGAGGCAGAAGTGCTTGCGCAACGTATGTGTCTGTCTACTGCCCGTATCCCTCACTGTCTGATACAGGAGTTTAAAGATGCCCTTTCCCCTAGCTCAAACACCTTCAACACCTTCCCCTGCCCACTTTTCACCCCCATCTCCGGATCTTTGCGGCGGACTAAATCCAGGCAAACCCGGTGGCTCCTCTCGTCCCCAACCTAAGCAAGTTGGAGGACATGTCACTGGTATGTTTCTGCAGCATGCTGAGTAGAAGGTGACAACCCTGGACATAAAGCCAAATGTTGCACGAAGCATGTAAAGGGCATGAATATTAAAGCGGACCTGTACTAAATGTTTTCATCTTATGTATAACAATATGTATTTTGGTCCAAATAATATATATATATACATATACACTGCCGACACACTTAATTGCAGTACAGCCAGATCCGCAAGCCGGGAGATTTCCCGGCTTGCTAGTGGCCGCCCCTCGGCGTGCCGCGCGTCATAGACGCGCGGTCACGCGTCTTCGGGAGCCTGCGCCCCCTGCACGCGCGTCCAGGGCTCCCCGAGGGAGCCCTGGTGTCCCGCGATGTGGGGGACGGCGGCAGGGGGTTCCGGGTGACCCGGCTGACCCGGCTGACCCGGCTGACCCGGCAGCGGTAGGGAGAGCGCCCCGATCGGAGGGCGCTCTTCCGCTGCTTCGGCGCTCGCCCGTCACCCTCGGGCGCGCGCCAGGCTACTGCTGCGGCCAAGAACGGGCAAATGCTCGAATAAACTTGGCCGCGGCAGTACATATATATGTGTATATATATATATATATATATATATATATATATATAAAATAAAGCAAGGACAGCAGGCACACTGTAAACAAAATTAAACTTTTGCTTCTCCCATATGCCCATGTAGAGCAGATATTACCAGAAGATGATCCGGAAAGGAGAGACATGCGCTGCAATGACGTGCGGCGTGTCATCACGCGCCGCGGTCGCGAGCTGATGCGTCATCGTGAGGGGAGTCTGACATTGCTTGGAAGCCTGAATCAGCATAGGAGGCTGCACAAGATGCAGGTGCGTTCCACTGCCGGATTGCGTGTCACGGACACTACACGTCTGTTTTCGCGGGTTTTTTGGGTCCCACACGGGTGAGTTATATCATTTTTGTAATTGGTTTGGGTATATATATGTATGTCACTGGCACTCTTTCATTGCACATCCCTGAGGAAGGTCACGTTTAGCTGACCGAAACGTTGGATGCAGTGCCATGTATTGTTGATGTGAATACAGTTGTTTCATCTACCTGGCTGTGTGCTGTCTCTCCTTTCCGGATCATCTTCTGGTAATATTCACATTCATCCTCTCTCCCTCTCTCCCTCTCTCCCTCTCTCCACATACATATATATATATACATATATACACACATACACACACGTGTATCTCTCCATGTAAAGAAATATTTTTTTTTTAAAGCAAACGGGCTGTAAAAACTTTGACGTACTGTACGTTTGAGATTCACCGATCAAACATTGAGTTTGAGTTGATGCATTGTTTAGGGCTATGTTTTCCTATGTTGCATTATCTGGAAAATAGCTATTTTATCTTTCCACAGTAGAAGTACTGTATTGATTTGTTCCCTGGGGTAAGACATTGTGTTCTCAACATAAGTTTAATTGTTCTCTGATAAAACATTCTCTTTTGAAAATGCAGGCCTATGTTGCATTGGCTGTCAAAATATTAATGAAAGGTCCTATGAACTCTATATAAAGGCCCACATTAATATTGCCCTTACTCCCTAGTTGAGTCACCCATGTAGGAAATTAGAATATTGTGAATATTGCTTTTATACGTTTCACTGTTTGTCGAGAGGTGCCTGTTGCTAGTAACGCTAAACATTAGAGACAAAAATGGGAAAACAAGTGCAGATTCTTCAGAGAATCACAGAGAACGTTGGATCAGATGCATCAGAGCTTAATAAATCTACCGTATGAGCCTATGACTTTTTCCCCCTAAAATTATCGTGACCGGAAGCTCTATTAGCCATTACTCTACAAGCTTGTTGGAGGGGGAGGGGCGGAAGGGAGGGATGTAGTTTCCCTGGGAAGTGTGGTTAGGCCCCGCCATGGGGTGGTGGCAGGGGTTAACCCATTGTTTGCTTTAGCATAGAAATGCTTTGGTAGCCACTTAGGTAGCCAGGGGGTAGGTAGTGTAGTTTAACTTTAATATTAATCCCTTTGGTGCCTTTGAAATACCATGGAAGCATGAAGAAGGGGCAAAGTGGCCTTGAAACATTGCTTTTTTAGACCAACGTGTGTCAGTCTGCACACTCACTTGTGCATTTTTATTTTAGTACATTAAAGTAACAATTTTTTGCTGAATTCGCTAGGAGCGTGTGAGTTTTCCCTATTTATCTATATCCTGAGTACTGATCCTATAGTGTAAAATATAGTTAATACTGTATATTTTTTACTATATGTTGATATATAGGATTACCCTCCCATTGTATCGCAATGCGGTAATGAACTCATAATTATCTGTAGAGTTGGTCATTACAGCATTGCAACTTGCCTTAAAATATCACCCCCGGTAAAATGTTACTGCAATGTTGATCACTACAGTCAGAAAATTGCAGTAAAAGCACCCAATATTTTTTTTTACCTGGTGCAATATTATTTCAGTTTTAATGGAGGTTGGTGACTGTAGGCCACTGTTCCTCATCGCATGTTTATTCTTTCAACTGAGAACTTTTGGCAACTACTGTAAAAACAAGATAAAGTAAGACCAGTAACATCCGGTAAGCAAACAAGCAAACAAAGTTACAGCTATGTATGTATATATGACGCAAATAAACTCAGTTATGTACTGTATTGTATTCCGACTGTTTTCTCCAAAGCTACAACATCCGTTTCCACTGCTGCTCTTACTAAACAGAGGTGAAAGAAACACAGAGGAAGGTATGTAAGAGTGAATGAAGATACACGAGAAAGATAAAGCTGGAAATAAAAAGACTACTTACTTGTACATAAGACTTACATTTACAGGCATATTGGAAGCCTACAATAAGTGTACAGAAACCAGCCATGGGGGCAAGTATCTCATCTCTCAACAAGCAAGACTAAGAAGTGCTGTCATTTAACCTACATTAACATCTTGTTAATAGTAACGCATAGCCACTAAAGAGAATAACGCAATGGTAATTGTTATGGCTGTTAGTGTTAATAATATGCAAAAGAGATGTTTACCATAACATTGTACTGTATATCTACTAAGGTCTGTTGCAACAGTCTGTATATCTACTAAGGTCTGTTGTGAACACAGGGACGTAACGTTTCGTTAGTTGAATTATACCTAAACTTGTCACTACTCACATCCAGACCCCAATGAGCTGAGGACAAGGAGGACGTCCCCCTCTTCCTCCCACCCCTGTTCCACCCTCCCCTCCTGCAGTCCTACCTCTCCCTCCCTGCAATGGCTGTTGCTTTTGCATATCTAGCTTTGTAGATTAGCGTTGTCAGGGAAACAACGCCTGTTACTGTTTTACGTAACGTCACATTATTTGCAACGATTTAACAGAGCTTGGTGTATCTGGCCCTCTGAGTAGAACTTGTTGAGTCAAACTTGAAAACATATCTGCAATGGGGTAGATTGAGATTGCTGTTCCATTAAAGTCAATGGGGCTTCCCTGTCAGATCGCACGGATCGGTGATCTCGAAGCTTTGCGAATATACCCCAATATGGATGACATTGGCAGTTTAGCGGACTAGTTTGTACTCAGGCACTACGTACTGTAGGATTACGATTTCTAAAATCTTTAAGGGTTATGATGGCTTGAATTCTATAGCCGATAACTACGTGGCCACTTTCATAATACTGCAAGTAACAATCCACTATAAAATGCAGTCAAAGCTAAATTCATAGCATGATGCAGCTCTGACCAAAAGCATAACCCATTTATATTCTTTTATAAAAATTGTATTGATTTATGGCATTTGTTGTGTTTTGCTTCTTTGCTTTTTATAGCAACCTCTGGGGCTATTTTAATCCATCCGTGGACCCTGATTTCAGGACTGGGGATTTAATAAATAAAACATGGCAAGAGGATATGGAAAACCCAGTTCAAAGGGGAGTCTATTTTGGGGTTAAGCATAAATAAACTACCCAATTGTAACATCATTATCTTTGAAGGGGCAAAATATGATTTAAGCCGGATTCCTCTTTCCTAAGATGAGTACTTTTATGTCCCAGTGTTTCATGCACCAAAATGACAGATTTTATGAACTTAATGGAACACAGAATAGAATGCGAATTTTCTGTCTTTAATTATCTCCTTTAACTTTGCAAACTTAGGTAACATATACTGTATCTTATGCTGTTTTTGCTTAGAGAACAATGATGAATGTGCTTTATTTCATTGACTTCTTGAATCTTTGGTTGCCACTCGCTACTGTTTCTCCTTATCTACTGTAATAAAAACAGTGATGTGAACTTTATCACACTCTGCCATGATTTAAACACTGCATCTGCCAATTTTCTTTTAAGCCATAGTAAACTTAAAATGACCTCATTCAATCAGCAATAAACAAATGAACTATGAGAGTGTGCCCTTCCTAATTTTATTTTGGATAATTAAGTGTAAATACAACCCCAACATACATTTTTGTCATTTTACCAAAGATACACACAGTAGTTAATGGTATTATAAAAATTCTATAACATGTGAATTTAAATATATTTATCTTGTACTTTAAGGCCCGGATACCGTACATCAAACTGCAGTAAAAAATTAGATACTGTCTTAGCGCCCCAAAAAAGTGCATTATTGTACCGCCTAAAATAATGCACTTTTTATCGGATCAATGAAAAATATCAGATCCGATAAAAAAAGAGGCCTAATGCCACATTTTTGATATTAACAGCTATTCATCACATTCCGATATTTATCAGTACTGAATGAGCGCAAATATGTTAACACCTGCTCCAGGCTGGTATTAGCCCTATCTTTTCTATGTATATAATGGCCAAAATACTGACCATTAAATACCTAGGCAAGATAAGCTAAATCAACCTGAAATAGATGATAAAATAGTAATTAAAATACATTACAGTAGATATTGACCCGCAGTTTCCCACAGGCCAACTAGTCATGGACCATAAAGGCTGCAAAGGGGTCAATATATGCATAAAACTACACTACCTACCCACCTTGGCCACCATAGTGGCTAGCAATGGCAATGCTTTACAAACTGCTTAAGGTAACTAAGGGCTTAAGCCCTTCCCACCCCTCCCACCCAGGAGACCTTACCACCCTCCCTGGGCCAACTACCCCCATCACCCACCCAATACCAGAGTAGACCCCCAAAGTAATGGACAATAGTCCTATAAGCCAAATGTGGCTAATAGGACTTTTCCCAATTTAAAAGCATAACAAAATACATGAAATAAAATATACATTACAATAAATACGTCGTCTTCCAGGTAAGGGGAGCGCTGCAGATCTCAGATGTGATATGTGGAGAAGTAAGAAAAATATAATGGTGCATACAATAAAGTCATGGTGTATCCAAAACAATAATGTGTCAGTCCCACTCACATATTTCTTCTGAAAATAGAAGGCATATCAGACTCATCTCTCTCTGAGAGGAGCCCTTTGCAAGGAATCCCTGACCGATGGCTGTATGTAGATGTTGGATCTTGAATGGTAAGCTGTGTGTGTGGTAATACCTATTACCTCCCTCCCAGGGATAGGGATAAGAAAGAAAGAACGCACTATGGTATAGTATGTAGAAATTAGGTCTATTACATCTATTAAAACATATTATTATCCACTCACATTTTCAAATGTGTAATCGTACAATGGAGAGAACAGCTGGTACACATGGGGTGTACGCCGTCAGCTACTGCTGCCTTGTGCACTTCCACGTATGTCATGCCGACGTCACTTCCTGTGATGACTCGGGTAAGGGCGGAAGAAGCTACAATGGATACTCGGCTTCTGCAGTCTGCCAAGACCCTAGAATCTGACGCTTTGGGAACTACTGAGTGCTGACACAGAGGGTTGTTTTGGATACACCTTGACTTTATTGTCTGCACCATTATATTTTTCTTACTTCTCCACATATCACATCTGAGATCTGCAGTGCTCCCCTTACCTGGAAGACGACGCATTACATTTTGGACCTGGACAGTCCACTCTAAGGCTTTGTCCATGGTTCTTGCTGGCGGAGGCGTCCGTGGGCGTGTCGGGGGCATGTCGGCGGGCCAGTGACGTCACGGAGCTGGTTCGCCCTCATTGGGAGAACCGCTCACTTGACCGGCCCTGCGCTCCGGCAAGCGCGAAGATTTAAAATTTTCCTAAAACCTACGCTTCCGCGCGCTTGCGGGAGCATAGGCGAGCCCTTACTAAAGTCACTCTCATTGCGGCTGTAGAAGCTCAGTGCCGAGCGGAAGCGCGCCTCTGCCCGTAAGCACTAAACATGGACGTGGTCTAAGGGTGTAGAGCTGCTGCATTATATTTATTTGTTCACTATAGTCACAGTTTATTCACATTGTGGTGGTAGATATTGTTACATTATATTCTTTAAGATTTATTTCACTTGTATTTGGGTGAATCACATCTGTAGACACTTGTCACTTTCACTGTACTAGAAGCGCCCGGTACCATCTTCTTCTGATTACAATAAATAGTAACATAATATAAAACAAAGAAAGGTGAGTAGCTGTGTTGGTCCTTGAACATTTCAAACTACAGCTAAACCCCGTTATAACGCGCCTCGCTATACCGCGATTCGGTTATAACGCGGTTTTCCCATGGCTCCCGTTTAAAAAAAAAAAAAAAAAAAACATTTTTAAATTTAAAAAAAAGCGGAAGCCGGAGGGGCATCCCCCCTCCCATCTCCTGTACCGCGGTGGCAGGGGAAGCCGGAACCGGAGGGGAATCCCCCCTCCCATCTCCTGTCACGCGGTGGCAGGGGGAGCCGGAACCGGAGGGGAATCCCCCCTCCCATCTCCTGTCACGCGGTGGCAGGGGGAGCCGGACCGGAGGGGAATCCCCCCTCCCATCTCCTGTCCCGCGGTGACAGGGGGAAGCCGGGACCGCGGGGTAAATACTATATGCACTGATGCGGCGGCCATTTTTTTTTTTTTGCACACTGCACACACTGCACACACTCACTGCACACACACTGCTCATTGCTCACACTGCACACACACTGCACACTGCACACACACTGCTCATTGCTCACACTGCACACACACTGCACACTGCACACACACTGCTCATTGCACACACTGACACACTGCACACACACTGCACACACACTGCACACTGCACACACACTGCTCATTGCTCACACTGCACACACTGACACACTACACACACACTGCTCATTGCTCACACTGCACACACACTGCTCACACTGACACACACTGCACACTGCACACACACTGCTCATTGCTCACACTGCACACACCTCACACTGCACACACACTGCTCACACTGACACACACTGCACACTGCACACACACTGCTCATTGCACACACTGACACACTGCACACACACTGCACACTGCACACACACTGCTCATTGCTCACACTGCACACACTGACACACTACACACACACTGCACACTGCACACACACTGCTCATTGCTCACACTGCACACACACTGCTCACACTGACACACACTGCTCATTGCTCACACTGCACACACCTCACACTGCACACACACTGCTCACACTGACACACACTGCACACACTGACACACTGCTCATTGCTCACACTGCACACACACTGCTCACACTGACACACACTGCTCATTGCTCACACTGCACACACTGACACACTGCTCATTGCTCACACTGCACACACTGACACACTGCTCATTGCTCACACTGCACACTGCACACACACACTGCTCACACTGACACACACACACACACACACACACACACACACACACACACACACACACACACACACACACACTACACTTATACATAAATCAGCCTTACCTTACCTTCGGGATGATTTTTGAGGCATATGGCTGCAGGGTGGGGGTGGTGCTGCGGTGGAGGGGGATGATGGCTGCTGCGGGGGCCCCCGATGCTGCGGGGGCTGGTGGGATGGCCCGGTGCAGCGCGGGGGGGCATGGGGGGGGGGGGAGGGCAGGACGACCCTGCGCTATGGCAGGACCAGGGGGCCCTGTATTGCGGCGCGAGGGCCCTGTGCTGCGGCGGGGGGAGCCGGACCGGAGGGGAATCCACCCTCCCATCTCCTGTCACGCGGTGACAGGGGAAGCGGAAGCCGGAGGGGCATCCCCCCTCCCATCTCCTGTACCGCGGTGGCAGGGGAAGCCGGAATCGGAGGGGAATCCCCCCTCCCATCTCCTGTCACGCGGTGGCAGGGGGAGCCGGAACCGGAGGGGAATCCCCCCTCCCATCTCCTGTCACGCGGTGGCAGGGGGAGCCGGACCGGAGGGGAATCTCCCCTCCCATCTCCTGTCACGCGGTGACAGGGGAAGCGGAAGCCGGAGGGGCATCCCACCTCCCATCTCCTGTCACGCGGTGACAGGGGGAAGCCGGGACCGCGGGGTAAATACTATATGCACAGATGCGGCGGCCATTTTTTTTCTTGCACACTGCACACACTCACTGCACACACACTGCTCATTGCTCACACTGCACACACACTGCACACTGCACACACACTGCTCATTGCACACACTGACACACTGCAAACACACTGCACACACACTGCACACTGCACACACACTGCTCATTGCTCACACTGCACACACTGACACACTACACACACACTGCTCATTGCTCACACTGCACACACTGACACACACTGCACACTGCACACACAATGCTCATTGCTCACACTGCACACACCTCACACTGCACACCACTGCTCACACTGACACACACTGCACACTGCACACACACTGCTCATTGCACACACTGACACACTGCACACACTGCACACACACTGCACACACACTGCACACTGCACACACACTGCTCATTGCTCACACTGCACACACTGACACACTACACACACACTGCACACTGCACACACACTGCTCATTGCTCACACTGCACACACACTGCTCACACTGACACACACTGCTCATTGCTCACACTGCACACACCTCACACTGCACACACACTGCTCACACTGACACACACTGCACACACTGACACACTGCTCATTGCTCACACTGCACACACACTGCTCACACTGACACACACTGCTCATTGCTTACACTGCACACACTGACACACTGCTCATTGCTCACACTGCACACACTGACACACTGCTCATTGCTCACACTGCACACTGCACACACACACTGCTCACACTGACACACACACACACACACACACACACACACACACACACACACACACACACACACACACACACACACACACACACACACACACTACACTTATACATAAATCAGCCTTACCTTACCTTGGGGATGATTTTTGAGGCATGTGGCTGCAGGGTGAGGGTGGTGCTGCGGTGGAGGGGGATGATGGCTGCTGCGGGGGCCCCCGATGCTGCGGGGGCTGGTGGGATGGCCCGGTGCAGCGCGGGGGGGCATGGGGGAGGGGGAGGAGGGCAGGACGACCCTGCGCTATGGCAGGACCAGGGGGCCCTGTATTGCGGCGCGAGGGCCCTGTGCTGCGGCGGGGGGAGCCGGACCGGAGGGGAATCCCCCCTCCCATCTCCTGTCACGCGGTGACAGGGGAAGCGGAAGCCGGAGGGGCATCCCCCCTCCCATCTCCTGTACTGCGGTGGCAGGGGAAGCCGGAACCGGAGGGGAATCCCCCCTCCCATCTCCTGTCACGAGGTGGCAGGGGGAGCCGGAACCGGAGGGGAATCCCCCCTCCCATCTCCGGTCACGCGGTGACAGGGGAAGCGGAAGCCGGAGGGGCATCCCCCCTCCCATCTCCTGTCACGCGGTGACAGGGGGAAGCCGGGACCGCGGGGTAAATACTATATGCACAGATGCGGCGGCCATTTTTTCTTTTAAATTAGCGCGACCCCGTTAGTAACGCGGTGGTCTCGGGGTGGACCCCGAGGACCGCGTTATAACGGGGTTTAGCTGTACTTTGTTACAACATAACAAACTAAGCTTTTAAAGCCATTGATTGTCACTGTGGCTACCTAGAGAGCCACTTTGGCAATCAATGTACACCAAGCATGTCAAACTCGTGGCCCGCGGGCCGCATTCGGCCCACAACGAACTTATTTGCGGCCCAGCCCAGTGGTTCCCAATATAATTGCAAAACGTGATATATCAAAAGTGGCGCTCCATTATAAGCTTTAAACACGTGTTAATCCAATATTAACATATAAACCTTAAATTGAATAAATATAAGTGATACAAACAAATCCTTGAATGCTGCTGTGACCCAGTGCAGGACTGCTCTCTCAATCCCAGGTGAATATGGCGACGTGGTGATCAAAGGGAAGCGCAAACATGTGGAGATATAAAAAATAAAACTGATGGTGCAGTATTGTGACAAATAAATGCGTATTCTTCTTTAAGTCTACTGTTATTTATACTCACAAGTGTGAGGATGATGCTGTGTACATAAAGGTATCTTTGGGTATATGTCTGCAGTGATGATAAACTGGCTGGAACCTCGGTGTGGGAATGTATTCCTTAAATAGTTAAACACAGAAAAGCCAACATAGCGCGATCTGTTTAAAAACTGTATTTAAGTGGTTAAAAATATAACAATACACTCACATGATGTATGCTATTTAAAAGCATTTAGATACGCAATGCATCTCGCCTCCGGTGTCTTAGTGCAGTTTTTCCTTCCCTCTTCTCGGCGTGCGTCTCACTCCTGCGTTCCAGCAGGGCGGACGTGACGTCAGTGAGACTTCGGGAGTTCCGGTTTGGCGGGCTGGCTGTGAATCACCTTCACTCTACGCGTTTCTTCCCTTAGGTTTTCTTCAGGACTCCTGACTGCTGAAGAAATCCTAAGGGAAGAAACGCGTAGAGTGAAGGTGATTCACAGCCAGCCCGCCAAACCGGAACTCCCGAAGTCTCACTGACGTCACATCCGCCCTGCTGGAACGCAGGAGTGAGACGCACACTGAGAAGAGGGAAGGAAAAACTGCACTAAGACACCGGAGGCGAGATGCATTGCGTATCTAAATGCTTTTAAATACAGGCATACCCCGGTTTAAGTACACTCACTTTAAGTACACTCGCGAGTAAGTACATCTCGCTCAATAGGCAAACGGCAGCTCACGCATGCGCCTGTCAGCATGTCCTGAACCGCAATACCGGCTCCCTACCTGTACCGAAGGTGTGCGAAGCGGGGAGACTATAGAGCCTGTTACAAATGCGTTATTTACATCAGTTATGCACATATATGACGTTTGCAGTACAGTACATGCATCGATAAGTGGGGAAAAGGTAGTGCTTCACTTTAAGTACATTTTCGCTTTACATACATGCTCTGGTCCCATTGCGTACGCTAATGTGGGGTATGCCTGTAGCATACATCATGTGAGTGTATTGTTATATTTTT